>NC_069503.1:931181661-931242397 GCF_027579735.1 Bombina bombina | reverse complement strand
ACCTTGTGTCCAAATCCTTCTTCAAAGAAGGAACGTCTTTTACACAATCTGGATGTAGTTCGTGCCCTCAAGTTCTACTTGCAGGCAACTAAAGATTTTCGCCAAACTTCTTCCTTGTTTGTCGTTTACTCTGGACAGAGGAGAGGTCAAAAAGCTTCTGCTACCTCTCTATCTTTTTGGCTTCGTAGCATAATACGTTTAGCCTATGAGACTGCTGGACAGCAGCCTCCTGAAAGAATTACAGCTCACTCCACTAGAGCTGTGGCTTCCACTTGGGCCTTTAAGAATGAGGCCTCTGTTGAACAGATTTGCAAGGCTGCAACTTGGTCTTCGCTTCATACTTTTTCCAAATTTTACAAATTTGACACTTTTGCTTCTTCGGAGGCTATTTTTGGGAGAAAGGTTCTTCAGGCAGTGGTTCCTTCTGTATAATGAGCCTGCCTATCCCTCCCGTCATCCGTGTACTTTTGCTTTGGTATTGGTATCCCAGAAGTAATGATGACCCGTGGACTGATCACACATAACAGAAGAAAACATAATTTATGCTTACCTGATAAATTCCTTTCTTCTGTTGTGTGATCAGTCCACGGCCCGCCCTGTTTTAAGGCAGGTAAATATCTTTTAAATTATACTCCAGTCACCACTTCACCCTTGGTTACTCCTTTCTCGTTGATTCTTGGTCGAATGACTGGGACTGACGTAGAGGGGAGGAGCTATATGCAGCTCTGCTGGGTGAATCCTCTTGCATTTCCTGTTGGGGAGGAGTTATATCCCAGAAGTAATGATGACCCGTGGACTGATCACACAACAGAAGAAAGGAATTTATCAGGTAAGCATAAATTATGTTTTTTCTTCCTAAGGTTGTTTCTGATCTGAACATTATTCAGGAGATTGTTGTTCCTTCTTTGTGTCCTAATCCTTCTTCTCAGAAGGAACGACTTCTGCACAATTTGGACGTAGTCCGTGCTTTAAAGTTTTACCTGCAGGCGACTAAGGACTTTCGTCAGTCTTCTTCCTTGTTTGCGATTTTCTCAGGAAAACGTAAGGGACAGAAACAGAAAGCTACGGCTAGCTCTCTTTCTTTTTGGCTGAAGAGTATCATACGTTTTGCATATGAGACTGCTGGACAGCAGCCTCCAGAGAGGGTTACGGCTCATTCCAAGCGGTTGCTTCCTCATAGGCATTCAAAAATGAAGCTTCTGTGGAACAGATTTGCAAGGCTGCAACTTGGTCCTCTCTTCACACTTTTTCAAAATTTTACAAATATGACACTTTTGCCTTGGCTGAGGCCGCTTTTGGGAGAAAGGTTCTTCAAGCAGTGGTGCCTTCCATTTAGGTTCCCTGTCTTGTCCCTCCCGTATCATCTGTGTACTCTAGCTTGGGTATTGAATCCCATTAGTAATTAAGATGATTCGTGGACTCGTGTCATAAAAAAAGAAAAGAAAATTTATGCTTACCTGATAAATTTATTTCTTTTTTGACACGATGAGTCCATGGCCCGCCCTGTTCTTCTAAGACAGGTTATGGGTTATTGTAAACTTCAGACACCTCTGCACCTTGGCTTTTCCTTTCTTTCCTTAACTTTGGTCGAGTGACTAGAGTGGGAGGGAAGGGAGGAGCTATTTAACAGCTCTGCTGTGGTGCTCTTTGCCGCCTCCGGCTGACCAGGAGGTGAATATCCCATTAGTAATTAAGATGATCCGTGGACTCCTCGTGTCAAAAAAGAAATACATTTATCAGGTAAGCATAAATTTTGTTTCGTTTGTTTTTTCATTTTTGCCCTTTTATTTTTTTCAGTATTAAATTACTATTTGCTATTTATGCTCCCATATTTGGTATCACAAGAAATCCCTGTATGTCTATTATAACAAAAAAGTTATATAATATATATTGGTGCACTTAAAGGTACAGTCTAGTCAAAATTAAAATGTAATGATTCAGATAGGGCATGCAATTTTTAAACAACTTTCCAATTTACTTTTATCATTAAATTTGCTTGGTTCTTTTGGTATTCTTTGTTGAAAGCTAAACCTAGATAGCCTCATATGCTAATTTCTAAACCCTTGAAGGACACCTTATCTCAGTGCATTTTTACTGTTGTTCTCAGCTAGACAGCACTAATTTGTGTGTGCTATATAGATAACATTGTGCTCACTCCTGTGGAGTTATTTGAGAGTCATCACTAATTGGCTAAAATGCAAGTCTGTCAAAATAACTGAAATAAGGGGGAAGTCTGCTGAGGCTTAGATACAAGGTAATTTATGAAAAAATGGGGAATGGGTAATAAAGGGATTATCTATCTTTTTAAACAATAAAAATTCTAGAGTTGACTGTCCTTTTAACAAGAGAGTGGATAATTATGATGAAACGAGTATTGAACAAAAATCCCAAATTGCCTATGTCATTTAAGAACGAAAACTGGGAAAACCTTAGTCCTTAAATGGACATTAAACACTAAATAAATGCTAGAAAAAATAATGCCTTCAAAGAAAAGAAAAGATTAGTCCGAGAATAACCTGTAGATGTATGTTTTAAAGTTTCATAAGTTTAAATAGTGACAAATAAGTGTCAACTTTTAGTGTTTTTATAAAGCAATGGGAGCTGCCATTTTGTAACTTAGGTTACTTTCTCTGCTGTGGCCAATTAGAGACTCTTATAAATAGGTCACTAGAGTGTGCAGAAAATGGCTGTGTGGAATATAACGGTGTTCTGCACTTCGTTTTCTAACATGAACTGAAAAGCTCACTATTTCAGAATGGAATTACAGGAAAAGGGGACAAAATAAATAAACCATATAAATAAAAAAAAACCTCTTTAATATACTTTAACAATTTGAGATAGTAATATAAAATGACAAATGTCCCTTTAAGGGTTAAAGAGACAGCAAAGTCAAAATTAAACATTTGTGGTTCAGATAGATCATCCAGTTTTTAACATGTCACTAGCATTCTATTGAAGCATGATTTAGAACTATGTATAACGTCGTTGCAAACTCTTATTATTTTATTATTGTTTATTTCTAATGCACTAATATATTGTGTAGAGCTGTAACATTAAGTATACAGTTATGGAGTACAATAATCATAAGACATTTACATAAATCATAAGGTTAGAGTGATCTTTACCTAGAATGATCAACAGGACAGCTGAACTAGCGCTCACATTCTGTAGGAACAACGTGTGGAAGCTGAGGGAGAGGTAAACATAAGTAGTAAAGGCATCTTACAGTAAGTTGTGTGCATCCCTGAACAGTTATGTTTTTAAGGAACTCTGGCAATAGAGGCCTTTAATCTCTAACTTCAGAATAACTAATGACATGTGCACGCTCCATAGCTCACCTAGGATTACCGTTTAAAAAAAATAAAAAAATTAGTAAGAGAACTTCGCAAAATTGTTTAATAGTAATACATTGTAAAGCTACTTAAAATGTCAGGTTTAATTTTGACTTTACTGTCCCATTAAAATGTCAAATAATCCCCTAGGCGTTGAGTCCCTGGGTGAGCATCTATGAAAATACATGCGTTTTTACATCAGGACTTTTAGAATGGTGCTGCTGCTATGAAAGGGTTTAAATGGCTGACCGAAATTGTGTACAGTATATCTCTATATCTCTGTTAGACATGAAGTCGGTTTGCAAGCTATTTCATTTTTTTTCCCTGGGGTATTTTACTTCTGGATCCATTATTTAACCCCTTAACGACCAAGGACGTACGCCACACGTCCTCAAAAAAAAATACAGTTAATGACCGAGGACGTGTGGCGTACGTCCTTGGTCTGGAAAGCAGCTGGAAGCGATCCTGCACGCTTCCAGTTGCTTTCCGGTTATTGCAGTGATGCCTCGATATCGAGGCATCCTGCAATAACCTTTTTTAACAATCCGGTGCAGAGAGAGCCACTCTGTGGCCCTCTGCACCGGACATCACAGGCTAAATCCGTTGGTGGGTGGGAGCCGGTTCGGGAGGCGGGTGGCGGCCATCGATGGCCCTGATGATGTGGAGGGGGGCGGGATCGTGGGCGGGGGTGATCGGGGGCGTGCACGGGAGGGTGGGGGCGGGCGAGTGCACGGGGAGGGAGCGGGTGGGAACCGCTCCACTACAGAAAAAGGAAGTATTAAAAGTTTTTAAAAAGTAGACTATATTTATATCAAACTACATCAGTCAGGGGGTGGGGGATTGGTCTGTGTGGGGGGGAAGCTACACTACAGAAAAAGATGAAAAATAAAAAAAAAACCCATTTCTCTTGCAAACTGGGTACTGGCAGACAGCTGCCAGTACCCAAGATGGCCCCCAATAAGGCAGAGGGGGAGGGTTAGAGAGCTGTTTTGGGGGGATCAGGGAGTTTGGGGGCTAAGGGGGGATCCTACAAAGTAGCATATGTAAATATGCTTAAAATTTTTTTTTATTTTTTTTAAAAATAACTTATTTTAGTACTGGCAGACTTTCTGCCAGTACTTAAGATGGCGGGGACAATTGTGGTGTGGGGGAGGGAAGGGAAGGGAGCAGTTTGGGAGGGATCAGGGGGTCTGATGTGTCAGGTGGGAGGCTGATCTCTACACTAAAGCTAAAATTAACCCTGCAAGCTCCCTACAAACTACCTAATTAACCCCTTCACTGCTAGCCATAATACACGTGTGATGCCCAGCAGCACTTTGCGGCCTTCTAATTACCAAAAAGCAACGCCAAAGTCATATATGTCTGCTATTTCTGAACAAAGGGGATCCCAGAGAAGCATTTACAACCATTTGTGCCATAATTACACAAGCTGTTTGTAAATAATTTCAGTGAGAAACCTAAAATTGTGAAAAATTTAGCGTTTTTTTTAAATTTTGATTGCATTTGGCGGTGAAATGGTGGTATGAAATATACCAAAATGGGCCTAGATCAATACTTGGGGTTGTCTACTACACTACACTGAAGCTAAAATTAACCCTAGAAGCTCCCTACATGCTCCCTAATTAACCCCTTCACTGCTGGGCATAATACACGTGTGGTGCGCAGTCGCATTTAGCAGCCTTCTAATTCGTAAAAAGCAAAGCCAAAGCCATATATCTCTGCTATTTATGAACAAAGGGGATCACAGAGAAGCATTTACAACCATTTATGCTATAATTGCATAAGTTGTTTGTAAATAATTTCAGTGAGAAACCTAAAGTTTGTGAAAAAGGGAACAATTTTTTTTATTTGATCGCATTTGGCGGTGAAATGGTGGCATGAAATATACCAAAATGGGCCTAGATCAATACTTTGGGATGTCTTCTAAAAAAAAATATATACATGTCAATGGATATTCAGGGATTCCTGAACGATATCAGTGTCCCAATGTAACTATCGCTAATTTTGAAAAAAAGTGGTTTGGAAATAGCAAAGTGCTACTTGTATTTATGGCCCTATAACTTGCAAAAAAAGCAAAGAACATGTAAACATTGGGTATTTCTAAACTCAGGACAAAATTTAGAAACTATTTAGCATATGTTTTTTTTTGGTGGTTGTAGATGTAAAACAGATTTTGGGGGTCAAAGTTAGAAAAAGTGTGTGTTTTTTTCAATTTTTTCCTCATATTTTATAATTTTTTTTATAGTAAATTATAAGATATGATGAAAATAATGGTATATTTTGAAAGTCCATTTAATGGCGAGAAAAACGGTATATAATATGTGTGGGTACATTAAATGAGTAAGGGGAAAATTACAGCTAAACACAAACACCGCAGAAATGTAAAAATAGCCTTGGTCCCAAACGGACAGGAAATGGAAAAGTGCTGTGGTCATTAAGGGGTTAAAGATACACTGAACTCAAAAGTTTTCTTTCGTGATTCAGAGCATGACATTTTAAGCAACTTTATAATTTACTCCTATTAACATTTTTTCTTTGTTCTCTTGCTATATTTTTTTGAAAAAGGCATCCAAGCTTTTTTTTTTTTTTGGTTCAGAACTTTGGATGGCACTTTTTTATTTTGACAAGATTCCATTTTTTTAAAGCAGGGACATACATTAAAGGGACCTGAAATACTTGTCATTAAGTATACGTTTTTTATATCTATAATGTATGTTTTATTCTTAAAAAGCAAACCGCATTTGTTTAATATAAATATATTATCCTACCTGTTAATTTATTATTTTAAATTCACTGTATCACCCTTCAGCACAGCATCCGTGTAAACCATGGGGAAAGTAATGTGCACTAAACGGATGTCATATTTCATATTGCTGTGAGCGCGGATGGATGCACTCTCCAGCATAAGCAAAGACACAATTCATTTCATTGTCTTCTTTTTCTAGCGGTTGCTGCCATTGTTATTGAATGTAAGCAAAGTACTTCAATAACACATTAGATCGATGCCAAGCTGATCCTCTATAACACCGCTGTCAAGTAAATAGCTACACTGATACTATGAAGCTCGCTCACACATTTGCTGAGAGCGAGCTTCATAGATTCAGTGGAGAGAGTTGGAGACTATTTATTTTAGTACGCATGCGCATTAGTGGATGCGGGGGCGCGGGTCACGTGACTCTTCGTCATACTGCTACGTGCGTTACAATATGGCGGCGCTCACCGCTTTCTGTAGGCGGTGGTTTCCTGATAGGCTACAAGAAAGTACACTCCTCCTATTGCCAACCGCATGAAATCAAACTGTCATCCCCAGTTCCACATATCAGGCATCACATAATAGTGGTCCTATATTGCAAGAGTTACGATTTGGAATCAAACCCATCTATAATACATTCTGATGCCCTGTATCCTCCTCTATCTCCTGTAGTCTGTGTGCTAGATAGTCGTAAGGTGCAGACTCCATGAGCCGGCGCATGAGGGATGCAATTTTACCGGTATGTCCTCCAGCTCTAGATTGCCTACCCCCGACATGAGTTATTTCTTTACCCCTCTAGAGGTCCCGTCAAAGTGGAAGATTGCTAAGTAGTTTGTCAACTCTCAGTCCAGTGTTATGGGTCGTAGAGACTCAGTTAGTCAGAAGGCTCTGACTGCACTATTCACCCGGCTCTACCCGGGGGGGAGGTGATTGCCTAGGAAAAGTAGGCCGCCGCCATAGGCCCTTAAACTCCAATCTGGACCTCCAGTGTCATGAAAACAGCTAAAAATAGAAAAATATAGTGCCACAATAGCCAGTATTGTGGAGTGTTTAGATGATATGTTCCACTCTTGCTGTTTAAGGATAATAATCGGTGGATTATTAAAGATTCCTTTGGAGCCCACAGAAAATGCGTCCTATCCAGAACATGGGTCGGACATGCCCCCCCAATGTACCCTTTTTCTCTTGTAAGGTGTATCCAGTCCATGGGTTCGTCCATTAATTGTGGGATATTCTCCTTCCCAACAGGAAGTTGCAAGAGGACACCCACAGCAGAGCTGTCTATATAGCTCCTCCCCTAACTGCCACCCCCAGTCATTCTCTTGCAACTCTCGACAAGAAAGGAAGTATCAAGAGATATGTGGTGACTTAGTGTAGTTTTACCTTCAATCAAGAGTTTGTTATTTTTAAACGGTACCGGCGTTGTACTGTTTTTCTCTCAGGCAGAAATTAGAAGAAGAATTCTGCCTGGAGATTTGATGATCTTAGCGGTTTGTAACAAAGGTCCATTGCTGTTCTCACACATAACTGATGAATATGGGAAAACTTCAGTTGGGGGAACGGCCTGCAGATTACCTGCTTTGAGGTATGTTCAGTATTTTTATTTCTAGAGAGAGGATTAAGTTCTACAAAATGCTGACAGAGCCTTGTGTATTTGAGGTAAGCCTGATGCAGTGATTTAACAGCGACTGGGATCATGCTTACATAACAGGGTAATACTCATGTTAATATTCATATTGCTTAGTGACAAAACGTTTACATGATTTCAAATAAATAGGAAGTTTTTTCTCTGAGGGAGATAAGTCTTTATTTGGGGCCTAGTTTCCACATGGCTAGTCAGATACTCCTAGGAGTATTTTCTTAAGGCCCCTCTGACATCCAGTACATGATGGGAGGGGCCTATTTTAGTGCTCTAACTGCGCAGTTTTAATACAGACTGAGACATCCAGCTTCCCTAGAAGAGTCCTCTGGCATCTGAGAACCATTTCAAAGGGGTTATTTCTGCACAAAATCGTATTTAAGGGCAGGTAGGAGCCTCAGCAGAGCTGTGGCATGGTGCTCAATTGATTTTTAACGTTTTTCAATCCGGTTTGGGGCCTAAGGGGTTAATCATCCATTTGCAAGTGGGTGCAATGCTTCTTTAGTCCCTTATTCACACTGCAAAAATTTCACTGTTTTGTAATTTAAGTGCTAGTTTTTTTCTCTTTAAGGCACAGTTTTTGTTTAATTGCTGTTTCACCTTTATTAAAGTGATTTCCAAGCTTGCTTGTCTCATTACTAGTCTGTTAAACATGTCTGACATAGAGGAAACTCCTTGTTCAATATGTTTGGAAGCCATTGTGGAAGCCCCTCTTAGAATGTGTACCAAATATACTGATATTTCTATAAACTATAAAGACCATATTATGGCGCTTAAAGATTTATCTCTAGGGGATTCTCTGACTGGAAAGAGGGAGATTATGCCATCTAACTCTCCCCATGTGTCAGAACCTATAACTCCTGCTCAAGTGACGCCAAGTACATCTAGCGCGTCTAATTCTTATACCTTACAGGACATGGCGGCAGTAATGAATGCTACCCTCACAGAGGTATTCTCCAAACTGCCAGGGCTACAAGGAAAGCGAGACAGCTCTGGGGCTAGAATTAATACAGAGCTTTCTGACGCTTTATTGCCTGTGTCCGATATACTCTCACAGTGCTCAGAAGCCGAGGCAGGTGAGCTTCTATCTGTGGGTGACATTTCAGACTCAGGGAAGGCGTTACTTCAGTCTGATTCTGAGATGACAGCGTTTAAATTTAAGCTTGAACACCTCCACTTATTGCTTAGGGAGGTTTTAGCGACTCTGGATGACTGTGACCCCATTGTGGTTCCAGAGAAATTGTGTAAAATGGACAAATACTTTGCAGTACCTGTTTACAGCGATGTTTTTCCAGTCCCTAATAGGTGTGCCGTTCTCTCCCCCTCCTGCTTTTAAAAAGATGTTTCCCATAGATGCCACCATAAGGGACTCGTGGCAGACGATTCCTAAGGTGGAGGGAGCAGTCTCCACCCTAGCTAAGCGTACAACGATCCCCGTCGAGGACAGTTGTGCTTTCCTAGATCCTATGGATAAAAAATTGGAGGGTCTCCTTAAGAAAATTTTTATACATCAAGGTTTTATTCTCCAGCCTCTTGCATGCCTTGCCCCAGTTACTGCTGCAGCGGCTTTTTTGGTTTGAGTCTCTTGAGGAGGCTCTACAGGTGGAGACCCCGTTAGACGATATTCTAGACAGGATTAAAGTTCTTAAGTTAACGAACTCCTTTATTTCTGACGCCATTTTTCATTTAGCCAAGCTAACGGCTAAGAATTCAGGTTTTGCCATTTTGGCGCGTAGGGCGCTATGGCTTAAGTCCTGGTCAGCAGACATTACTTCAAAGGCTAAGCTTCTTAACATCCCCTTCAAGGGACAGACCCTATTCGGGCCTGGTCTGAAGGAGATCATTTCTGATATTACTGGAGGAAAAGGTCACGCCCTTCCTCAGGAAAGGTCCAATAAGTTAAGGAGACCTAACCGGGCTTGGAATAAAGGGAAGCAGGCCAAGAAACCTGTGCCTGCCTCTAAGACAGCATGAAGGAGTAGTCCGTGATTCGGGACCGGATCTAGTGGGGGGCAGACTCTCTTCGCCCAGGCTTGGGCAAGAGACGTCCAGGATCCCTGGGCATTAGAGATTGTTTCCCAGGGATATCTTCTGGACTTCAAAGCTTCATCTCCAAAGGGGAGATTTCATCTCACAATTATCTGTAAACCAGATAAAGAGAGAGGCATTCTTACGTTGTGTTCAAGACCTGCTGGTTATGGGAGTGATCCACCCAGTTCCAAGGGAGGAACAGGGGCAGGGTTTCTATTCAAATCTGTTTATAGTTCCCAAAATAGAGGGAACTTTCAGACCAATCTTGGATCTCAAGATCCTAAACAAATTTCTCAGGGTCCCATCCTTCAAGATGGAGACTATCCGAACCATCGTCCCTATGATCCAGGAGGGTCAATATATGACTACCGTGGACTTAAAGGATGCTTATCTCCACATTCCGATTCACAGAGATCATCATCAGTTCCTCAGGTTCGCCTTCTAAGACGGGCATTACCAGTTTGTGGCTCTTCCCTTCGGGGTTAGCCACGGCACCAAGAATCTTTACGAAGGTTCTAGGGTCTCTACTGGCGGTTCTAAGGCCACGGGGCATAGCGGTGGCTCCTTACCTAGACGACATTCTGATACAGGCGTCGACTTTTCAAATCGCCAAGTCCCATACGGACATCGTTCTGGCCTTTCTGAGGTCTCACGGGTGGAAGGTGAATGAAGAAGAGTTCTCTCTCCCCTCTCACAAGAGAGAAATGAAAATTTTTCTGACAGAGGTCAGGTTATCAAAGCTTCTAACTTCCTGCCGTGCTCTTCATTCCACTTCTCGGCCGTCAGTGGCTCAGTGTATGGAAGTAATCGGCCTAATGGTAGCGGCAATGGAGAGAGTTCCGTTTGCCCGCCTACATCTCAGACCACTGCAACTTTGCATGCTCAATCAGTGGAATGGGGACTACACAGATTTGTCCCCTCTGCTAAATCTGGATCAAGAGACCAGGGATTCTCTTCTCTGGTGGTTCTCTCAGGTCCATCTGTCCAGGGGAATGAGTTTCCGCAGGCCAGAGTGGACTATAGTCACGACAGATGCCAGCCTTCTGGGCTGGGGCGCAGTCTGGAACTCTTTGAAGGCTCAGGGTTCGTGGACTCAGGAGGAAGCACTCCTTCCGATAAACATTCTGGAACTGAGAGCGATATTCAATGCTCTTCAGGCTTGGCCTCAACTAGCTGCGGTCAGGTTCATCAGATTTCAGTCGGACAATATCACGACTGTAGCCTATATCAACCATCAGGGGGGGACAAGAAGCCCCCTGGCAATGATGGAGGTTTCAAAGATAATTCTATGGGCAGAGGTTCACTCTTGCCATCTCTCAGCTATCCATATCCCAGGAGTAGAGAACTGGGAGGCGGATTTTCTAAGTCGGCAGACTTTTCATCCGGGGGAGTGGCCAGCTGATTCAATTATGGGGCAAACCAGAAGTGGATCTGATGGCGTCTCGTCAGAACGCCAAACTTCCCTGTTACGGGTCCAGGTCAAGGGATCCCCAGGCAGCGCTGATAGATGCTCTAGCAGTGCCCTGGTCCTTCAGCCTGGCTTATGTGTTCACACCATTTCCTCTCCTCCCTTGTCTGATTGCCAAGATCAAGCAGGAGAGAGCTTCAGTGATTTTGATAGCACCTGCGTGGCCACGCAGGACTTGGTATGCAGATCTGGTGTATATGTCATCCCTTCCACCATGGACTCTGCCGCTGAGGCAGGACCTTCTACTCCAAGGTCCATTTAAGCATCCAAATCTAATTTCTCTGCGGCTGACTGCTTGGAGATTGAACGCTTGATTTTATCAAAACGTGGTTTCTCCGAGTCGGTCATTGATACCTTATTCAGGCTCGAAAGCCTGTCACAAGGAAAATCTATCATAAGATATGGTGTAAATATCTTCATTGGTGTGAATCCAAAGGTTACTCATGGAGTAAAGTCAGGATTCCTAGGATATTATCTTTTCTCCAAGAAGGATTGGAGAAGGTATTGTCATCTAGTTCCTTAAAGGGACAGATTTCTGCTTTGTCTATTCTTCTGCACAAGCTTCTGGCAGATGTTCCAGACGTTCAGGCGTTTTGTCAGGCTTTAGTTAGAATCAAGCCTGTGTTTAAACCTGTTGCTCCGCCATGGAGTTTAAATTTAGTTCTTAAAGTTCTTCAAGGGGTTCCGTTTGAACCTCTGCATTCCATAGATATCAAGCTTTTATCTTTGAAAGTTCTGTTTTTGGTAGCTATCTCTTCGGCTCGAAGAGTTTCAGAGTTATCTGCCTTACAGTGTGATTCCCCTTATCTGATATTCCATACAGATAAGGTAGTGTTGCGTACCAAACCTGGATTTCTTCCTAAGGTGCTATCGTATAAGAATATCAATCAGGAGATTGTTGTTCCGTCACTGTGTCCTAATCCTTCTTCAAAGAAGGAACGTCTATTACACAATCTTGACGTGGTTCGTGCTTTAAAGTTTTATTTACAAGCTACTAAGGATTTTTCGTCAAGCATCTGCATTGTTTGTTGTCTACTCTGGACAGAGGAGAGGCCAAAAGGCTTCGTCATCTTCTCTTTCTTTTTGGCTGAGAAGCATAATCCATTTAGCTTATGAGACTGCTGGCCAGCAGCCACCTGAAAGAATTACAGCTTATTCCACTAGAGCGGTAGCTTCCACATGGGCTTTTAAAAATGAGGCCTCTGTTGAACAGATTTGTAAGGAGGCGACTTGGTCTTCGCTTCATACTTTTTCTAAATTCTACAAATTTGATACTTTTGCTTCCTCGGAGGCTATTTTTGGGAGAAAGGTCTTGCAGGCAGTGGTGCCTTCCGTTTTTAAGTTCCTGCCTTGTCCCTCCCTTCATCCGTGTCCTAAAGCTTTGGTATTGGTATCCCACAAGTAATGGATGAACCCGTGGACTGGATACACCTTACAAGAGAAAACAAAATTTATGCTTACCTGATAAATTTATTTCTCTTGTGGTGTATCCAGTCCACGGCCCGCCCTGTCATTTTAAGGCAGGTGTTGTTTTATTTTTAAACTACAGTCACCACTGCACCCTATAGTTCCTCCTTTTTCTTGCTTGTCTTCGGTCGAATGACTGGGGGTGGCAGTTAGGGGAGGAGCTATATAGACAGCTCTGCTGCCCACAAGTAATGGGTGAACCCGTGGACTGGATACACCACAAGAGAGAAATTTATCAGGTAAGCATAAATTTAGTTTTTAGCTCAAAAACCTTATTTTTGATTTTTTCTAAAAAAATAGGCAATGTCTCTTTAAGATAGCCAGTAACTTCCTTGTGCAGTTATCAGTTAGATCTCTCACAGTGCAGTTGGGCGAGAGGACACAGGGGCCTTAGAAGAGGTTTTTTTTACCATTTTAAATTTTGACAGTTATTTAAAATTGCACAGGCCATAACCTACATATTGTTATGGTAATAAACTCCGCCCCTCTCCTTGACCACCTTTTCCCCTCTTTGTTGCGTTCTGGTGGTTTCTAAGGCATTTGGGTGTTTTATTCTGGCAAATGTAACCCCTTCTATGCCCTGAAAGTGGATCATAAACTCTTACAAGAGCTGTGAGGGAGGTTGGGTGTTTAGATGATTTTCTTTGCTACTTAATTTTCATGCTCTTTTATGTTCTGAGGTGTGCTGTGGGCTATTACTGGTATAAATCATTTTATTGCCAGTCTTTGTAATTTTCTTTTTATCTGTCCATAGTTTTGTGTATTGAGCAGCACATTTAACCCACTAAGTGGCACTGACTCCAGTTAGTGTCTCATGAAGGTCTAAGGCAGTTTGATAAGCTTGCTGCATGAAAATAAACCAAGTTTTGGTAATAGGAGTATTACCTCAACTTGGTTCATTTTCATGCAGCAAGCTTATCAAACTGCCTTAGTTTGTATAATGAGCTTATATTTTAAAAAAGGCTTATCTGCTGTAAATTAACAATGTGTATATTCATTACTCATGTAGGAATTTTATATATATCTCAGCTGCTTAAATTTACATACAAAATATGTACATATAATATTACATGTATGTCTTTGCTGCTAGGGTATGATCAGTAATGAGAGAGTTTCTGTATTGTTCTAAGGAATACAAATTTAAAATCTTATTACATAATACCTTAATACCATATATAGTTGATAAATTGTACAATAGACTTACATTATCTCTGCAGAGACTGTTTTAATATTCTGAATCTTCATTAAAGAATGTACAAGACCTCTGCAGTGGCTCAATTTGAAATATTCATTCCTTAATGCATGAATATTTACTATTTTATGGTTGCTTGCATGACTTTTCACAGGGTGTTGTACAAATCTCTGTGACATGCATGTTTATAACCATATGTACAAGAAGAAAAAATGGGGTTTATTTAGCAGCGCTAAAAAAAACTAGGAAATGATGATACCAATCTAATTTATGTTTTATACAATCTAGTTTATTTAAAAATTCTTATAACACATAAAAACAGCAAATGCTTTTCCTAATTAATAAAGGGACGTCTCCCTTATACAACACTTATAAAAACAGACTAGAACCATATAATCCTAGAATTCCAGGTATAAAGGAATTAATTCTATAGATAACATATGGCAAGCAACAAATTTCTAAGATAAATGGTGAATTGAATATTTAAAAGGCACAAATGTATCAATCCTAACAGCTTTACAGTTCTTCAGTAACAAATCCAGTTATAAAGTTACACAGTTACTTTCCTTGGACATATAATTGGCTCAGGTGTGCTGGATAGTTAAAAAGGCAAAAAACAGCCATTATTCTGATTTAGGTGCCAAAGCAATCGTGGTTAATGGAAATGGTTAATTTAACAGATGAATACCTTGATGTCTTTAAAGTTCAGTTTGCGTGTTTTAAAAAACGTAGTGCAAATTAGTGTAGAGGTACCTTAATCTGTCCTGGTTGCAACCCCTGATATTTTTCACTGTGAGGGATTCACAGACTGTTTGTTCCTGGTGCTTCTGATAAGTCACCTGACCTTCTCTTTGATTCAGAGGTCAGGGGTGATGATCCGTTCTGGTGATCCTTTTTTTTTTTTTTTTTCCTTTCTTCTTATAGCCCAAATATTGTTTTCATCTGGGTTCCCTCAGACTTCTTAAGGTTTGAAGAAATCTTTGGTCAGTGTTTAGCAGTAACACCGTATTCCCTGAGGGGGGTAGTGAAACTGATCCAAACACTATTCTGACAGATATGAATAAAAATGAAATGGGACTATCCTTTACCAGTAACTATAGCAAAAGCCAAATCACCTTCTTGGACTTAGATATCGAAATTGTAGAAAACCAATTAATAACCAAAACACATTTTAAAAAGGTGGATGCCAATAATCTAATCCATTATAACAGCTGCCACATGAAAAAGTGGAAAGACAATGTCCCTAAAGGGCAATATTTAAGAATTAAACGGAATTGCTCAAGAATGACAGATTATCAGGATCAAATAAAGATCTTAGAAAGGAAATTCTTAGAAAGAGAATATAGTCCAGAAGTAATCAATGAAGCTAAACAAGAGGTAGATAAGAAAGTAAGGAGGGACCTCTTAGAATATAAAACAAAAGATATCAAAGAAAATCGAGATGAAATTAATGTGCCCTTTATAACTGTCATGACAACCTAAACATCCAAAGAGTTTTAAAAAAACATTAGCACTTAGTACAAACTGATCCCATCATAGGGGGAAAAGTGGGGGAAAACCCAAAAATAATATATAGGAAAGCACAGAATTTAAAGAGCCTACTAGCTCCCAGTCAATTGAAAAGCATAAAGAAGAAAGACACTCAAAGGTGCTTAGACGGAAATCCTTAAAATGTTTTTTTCCCCTGTTTTAGATGCCGGGCCTGTAAATTTAGTAGTAAACAAAAGATTTTAAAATCAAAAAGTGGAAACTTTACTTTCAAAATAAGATAAAGGCGTTATTTACGCCATTCAATGTTCATGTAAAAAAAAATTACATAGGAGAAACAACCAGAATGCTCCGTGAAAGGATAAGGTGATGTGCAGTCACTAGAGGCAGGTGAGGCAGTGCTTCACCTCTCATATGGGCAAAAATATATTTTTTTTATTGGCTTTAAAAAAAAAATTGTAAATTTTTTCCCCCAGCATTTTTTTTTCTCACAGCTATATGTTGTGCAATGAAGAGGCACAATCAGGTCTGCCCACCATTACACAACATGCTGCGCCATCTACTGGATGCAAGTGGTTAAGATCATTGCATGGCTCATTAACTGCTTATTTGAGGCAGTCCTATTTGGGCTGAACCAATCCAGTGAGAGGCATTAGTAAGTGGAACATAGGGTTGAGGCTGGATGTTAAATCATATAAAACAAAACAAAAACGCAAAAAAACAACTTTCATATATTTTGTTGCTGTCCTGTGAACCTGCCAGCTTTGCTAAAGTGAAAAAGAGAGTTCTGTTCTTCCCCTCTAAGTGCAGTGGAATGTGCCACTGTCACTTCCTGAATCCTTACAGAGCAGGAGAGAGGCACAGAGAGCAGTGTTTCACCCACATCTTATTAAAGTAAGATTTTACTGAAAGATTCTGTTAGTTAAAATGATAATTTAATGAATGTGGTTTAGTGTTTGTTTACTCTTTTATAGCAGGGTCGTTTTTGTATTTTGTTTACTCAAACTTTACACCCACTAACTTAGCAGCTTGCCTCTGTACTTCACACTAAATTATAGACTAATCTTCTGAACTCTCTGTAGCTCTGCTGTTTTATTACTTTAAAATGCAGTGGTCCCCCCCCCTTGTGTGTGTGTGTGTGTCTATCTATCCATCTCTCTCCTTATGTGTTGTTCTCCCCATGTTCTCTTTCTCTCTCTGTCTCTCTTCCTCCCCCTCTGACTCTCATCCCTTATGTAATGAAAGAATCTATAAGCATAATTTGCAGCATTAAAGTAAAATGTATGTTTTAAACATATTTTAATGGGCATGGATTTCTAGATCTCATAATCAGAGCAAGCATTGTGTTATCTGGCAAGAGTTTCTGTTACAATCCTTTTAGACTAAAATCAGATGTTTACTAAGTTGACCAGTTTTCCAAGACACCATTTAAAGGGACATGAAACCCATATGCAAATTTAAATAACTTTCCAATTTACATCTAATATCTAATTTTCTTTATTCTTTTGATGTCCTTTGTTGAAAATCATATCTAAATATGCTCAGTAGCTGCTGATTGGTGGCTGCACATAGATACCTCATGTGATTGGCTCACCCCTGTGCATTGCTATTTCTTCAACAAAGGCTATCTAAACAATGAAGGCGTATCCTAGCCACTGCCTCACCATCCTCTGACGTCACTGCACGTCACTGATAAGGGAGCACCTCTCTTGCATAGATAGGGGTAACCTTGACCCTTATATCTATCGCCACTTTAGGGAAGTACACAACAACAACCTTAAAGATTTTAAATATTGGGGAATTAAAAAAGTTCACCCCGACTGGAGAGGGGAAAACTGGGAAAATAAACTCCTAAAGGCAGAAGCTGAAATTATATACCTAATGAATACCCTCCAACCTGGAGGCTTGAACTCTGAGATAGACATTTCCCCCTTCTTATAAAAGTCTCTTACAATATGCGAACATTTTCCAGGTTAAATCAGCCACTTATATAGAAAATACTCATATACATTAAATAAGCAATAAAATTTCAATTTACCTTGGGCAAAGATAGTACAAGCCCTATATAAATTCATTTTTCTAGTAATTAAAAAGGAATTTTTATCCCCCTAAAATCAATAAATTAATTGAATAAGCCATATTTTTACCCACTAGCAATAACTCTAGTTATGGGATTGATCATTTCTGATTTAATTGTACATCCATTTTTAAATTGTTACAAATGTATAAATTGTTGAACTTACTATCTTTTGTTGAAAAGGAATATGTATATATCGTTAATTTTTAGCCACTAACAATAATTCTAGATATGGGAATGATGATTCTGATTCTTATATTTTCGTTTCGTCCATTTTTAAATTGTTACAAATTTATAAATTGTTGAACTTACTATCCTTTGTTGAAAAGGAATATGTATACAGGGAGTGCAGAATTATTAGGCAAGTTGTATTTTTGAGGATTAATTTTATTATTGAACAACAACCATGTTCTCAATGAACCCAAAAAACTCATTAATATCAAAGCTGAATAGTTTTGGAAGTAGTTTTTAGTTTGTTTTTAGTTATAGCTATTTTAGGGGGATATCTGTGTGTGCAGGTGACTATTACTGTGCATAATTATTAGGCAACTTAACAAAAAACATAATTTATGTAAGAACTTACCTGATAAATTCATTTCTTTCATATTAGCAAGAGTCCATGAGCTAGTGACGTATGGGATATACATTCCTACCAGGAGGGGCAAAGTTTCCCAAACCTCAAAATGCCTATAAATACACCCCTCACCACACCCACAATTCAGTTTAACGAATAGCCAAGAAGTGGGGTGATAAGAAAAAAGTGCGAAAGCATAAAAAATAAGGAATTGGAATAATTGTGCTTTATACAAAAAAATCATAACCACCACAAAAAAGGGTGGGCCTCATGGACTCTTGCTAATATGAAAGAAATTAATTTATCAGGTAAGTTCTTACATAAATTATGTTTTCTTTCATGTAATTAGCAAGAGTCCATGAGCTAGTGACGTATGGGATAATGACTACCCAAGATGTGGATCTTTCCACGCAAGAGTCACTAGAGAGGGAGGGATAAAATAAAGACAGCCAATTCCGCTGAAAAATAATCCACACCCAAAATAAAGATTAAATGAAAAAACTGAAATTATAAGCAGAAGATTCAAACTGAAACAGCTGCCTGAAGTACTTTTCTACCAAAAACAGCTTCAGAAGAAGAAAACACATCAAAATGGTAGAATTTAGTAAAAGTATGCATAGAAGACCAAGTTGCTGCTTTGCAAATCTGCAAAGCATCATTCCTAAACGCCCAGGAAGTAGAAACTGACCTAGTAGAATGAGCTGTAATCCTTTGAGGCGGAGTTTTACCCGACTCGACATAAGCATGATGAATTAAAGATTTCAACCAAGATGCCAAAGAAATGGCAGAGACCTTCTGACCTTTCCTAGAACCAGAAAAGATAACAAATAGACTAGAAGTCTTTCGGAAATTCTTAGTAGCTTCAACATAATATTTCAAAGCTCTAACTACATCCAAAGAATGCAATGATCTCTCCTTAGAATTCTTAGGATTAGGACACAATGAAGGAACCACAATTTCTCTACTAATGTTGTTAGAATTCACAACCTTAGGTAAAAATTTAAAAGAAGTTCGCAACACCACCTTATCCTGATGAAAAATCAGAAAGGAGACTCACAAGAAAGAGCAGATAATTCAGAAACTCGTCTGGCAGAAGAGATGGCCAAAAGGAACAAAACTTTCCAAGAAAGTAATTTGATGTCCAATGAATGCATAGGTTCAAACGGAGGAGCTTGAAGAGCCCCCAGAACCAAATTCAAACTCCAAGGAGGAGAAATTGACTAATGACAGGTTTTATGCGAACCAAAGCTTGTACAAAACAATGAATATCAGGAAGATTAGCAATCTTTCTGTGAAAAAGAACAGAAAGAGCAGAGATTTGTCCTTTCAAGGAACTTGCAGACAAACCTTTATCCAAACCATCCTGAAGAAACTGTAAAATTCTCGGAATTCTAAAAGAATGCCAGGAAAAATGATGAGAAAGACACCAAGAAATACAAGTCTTCCAGACTCTTTAATATATCTCCCTAGATACAGATTTACGAGCCTGTAACATAGTATTAATCACAGAGTCAGAGAAACCTCTTTGACTGAGAATCAAGCGTTCAATCTCCATACCTTTAAATTAAAGGATTTGAGATCCTGATGGAAAAAAAGGACCTTGAGACAGAAGGTCTGGTCTTAACGGAAGAGTCCACGGTTGGCAAGAGGCCATCCGGACAGGATCCGCATACCAAAAACCTGAGAGGCCATGCTGGAGCCACCAGTAGAACAAATGAGCATTTCTTCTGTTATGTGTGATCAGTCCACGGGTCATCATTACTTCTGGGATATAACTCCTCCCCAACAGGAAATGCAAGAGGATTCACCCAGCAGAGCTGCATATAGCTCCTCCCCTCTACGTCAGTCCCAGTCATTCTCTTGCACCCAACGACTAGATAGGATGTGTGAGAGGACTATGGTGATTATACTTAGTTTTTATGACTTCAATCAAAAGTTTGTTATTTTAAAATAGCACCGGAGCGTGTTATTACTTCTCTGGCAGAGTTTGAGGAAGAATCTGACAGAGATTTTTTACTATGATTTTAACCGGAGTCGTTAAGATCATATTGCTGTTCTCGACCATCTGAGGGAGGTAAAGGCTTCAGATCAGGGGACAGCGGGCAGATGAATCTGCATTGAGGTATGTGGCAGTTTTTATTTTCTGAATGGAATTGATGAGAAAAGCCTGCCATACCGTTAAAATGACATGTATGTATACACTTCAGTATTCTGGGGATGGTATTTCACCGGAACTACTGTGTTAAAGGTCACTAATCCTTTTAATAACTATTCTCATGTTAAACGTTTTTGCTGGAATGTAGAATCGTTTACATTGCTGAGGTACTGTGTGAATAAATATTTGGGCATTATTTTCCACTTGGCAGTTTTTTGCTTTAATTGTGACAGTTTCGTTTCTCTTCACTGCTGTGTGGGAGAGGGAGGGGCCGTTTTTGGCGCTCTTTGCTAGCATCAAAAAATTCCAGTCAGCTACTTTTATATTTCCTGCATGATCCGGTTCATCTCTGACAGATCTCAGGGGTCTTCAAACTTCTTTGAAGGGAGGTAAATTCTCTCAGCAGAGCTGTGAGAATTCTTATAGTGACTGTGTATAAAAAACGTTGTTTTGTTTTCTTATGTACAAATTTAATTAGTGTTGTTTTTTTTTTTTTTTTTTACTAATGGGAACAAACCTTTACTAAAAGTTGTGTTGTTTTAAAGTTTGATGCAATAACTGTTTTTCAGTTCATTATTTCAACTGTCATTTAATCGTTAGTACCTCTTTGAGGCACAGTGCGTTTTTTTGCTAAAAAAAGATTATAACCAAGTTGTAAGTTTTTTTGCTAGTGTGTTAAACATGTCTGACTCAGAGGAAGATATCTGTGTCATTTGTTCCAATGCCAAGGTGGAGCCCAATAGAAATTTATGTACTAACTGTATTGATGCTACTTTAAATAAAAGTCAATCTGTACAATGTGAACAAATTTCACCAAACAGCGAGGGGAGAGTTATGCCGACTAACTCGCCTCACGCGACAGTACCTGCATCTCCCGCCCGGGAGGTGCGTGATATTTTGGCGCCTAGTACATCTGGGCGGCCATTACAGATAACATTACAAGATATGGCTACTGTTATGACTGAAGTTTTGTCTAAATTACCTGAACTAAGAGGCAAGCGTGATCACTCTGGGGTGAGAACAGAGTGCGCTGACAATGCTAGGGCCATGTCTGATACCGCGTCACAGCTCGCAGAGCATGAGGACGGAGAGCTTCATTCTGTGGGTGACGGTTCTGATCCAAACAGATTGGACTCAGATATTTCAAATTTTAAATTTAAATTGGAGAACCTCCGTGTACTACTAGGGGAGGTCTTAGCAGCTCTCAACGATTGTAACACTGTTGCAATACCAGAGAAACTGTGTAGGTTGGATAAATACTTTGCGGTACCGGCGAGTACTGACGTTTTTCCTATACCTAAGAGACTAACTGAAATTGTTACTAAGGAGTGGGATAGACCCGGTGTGCCGTTCTCACCCCCTCCAATATTTAGAAAGATGTTTCCAATAGACGCCACCACTCGGGACTTATGGCAAACGGTCCCCAAGGTGGAGGGAGCAGTTTCTACTTTAGCTAAGCGTACCACTATCCCGGTGGAGGATAGCTGTGCTTTCTCAGATCCAATGGATAAAAAATTAGAGGGTTACCTTAAGAAAATGTTTGTTCAACAAGGTTTTATATTACAACCCCTTGCATGTATCGCGCCGATTACGGCTGCGGCAGCTTTTTGGATTGAGTCGCTTGAAGAGAACCTTAGTTCCTCTACGCTAGACGACATTACGGACAGGCTTAGAGTCCTTAAACTAGCTAATTCTTTCATTTCGGAGGCCGTAGTACATTTAACCAAACTTACGGCTAAGAACTCAGGATTCGCCATACAGGCACGCAGGGCACTGTGGCTAAAATCCTGGTCAGCTGATGTTACTTCTAAGTCCAAATTACTTAATATACCTTTCAAGGGGCAGTCCTTATTCGGGCCCGGTTTGAAAGAAATTATCGCTGACATTACGGGAGGTAAGGGCCACGCCCTACCTCAAGACAAGGCCAAAGCTAAGGCTAGACAGTCTAATTTTCGTCCCTTTCGGAATTTCAAAACAGGAGCAGCATCAACCTCCACTGCACCAAAACAGGAAGGAGCTGTTGCTCGTTACAGGCAAGGCTGGAAGCCTAACCAGTCCTGGAACAAAAGCAAGCAGGCCAGGAAACCTGCTGCTGCCCCAAAGACAGCATGAACCGAGAGCCCCCGATCCGGGACCGGATCTAGTAGGGGGCAGACTCTCTCTCTTCGCCCAGGCCTGGGCAAGAGATGTTCAGGATCCCTGGGCACTAGAGATCATATCTCAGGGATACCTTCTAGACTTCAAATTATCTCCCCCAAGAGGGAGATTTCATCTGTCAAGGTTGTCAACAAACCAGATAAAGAAAGAAGCGTTTCTACGCTGCGTACAAGATCTGTTAACAATGGGAGTGATCCATCCGGTTCCGTGGTCGGAACAAGGACAAGGGTTCTACTCAAACCTGTTTGTGGTTCCCAAAAAAGAGGGAACTTTCAGGCCAATCTTAGATTTAAAGACTCTAAACAAATTCCTAAGAGTTCCATCGTTCAAAATGGAAACTATTCGGACAATCTTACCCATGATCCAAGAGGGTCAGTACATGACCACAGTGGATTTAAAGGATGCTTACCTTCACATACCGATCCACAAAGATCATCACCGGTATCTAAGGTTTGCCTTCTTAGACAGGCACTACCAGTTTGTAGCTCTTCCATTCGGATTGGCTACGGCTCCAAGAATCTTCACAAAGGTTCTGGGTGCCCTTCTAGCGGTACTAAGACCGCGAGGGATTTCGGTAGCTCCGTACCTAGACGACATTCTAATACAAGCTTCAAGCTTTCAAACTGCCAAGTCTCATACAGAGTTAGTTCTGGCATTTCTAAGGTCGCATGGATGGAAAGTGAACGAAAAGAAGAGTTCTCTCTTTCCTCTCACAAGAGTTCCATTCTTGGGGACTCTTATAGATTCTGTAGAAATGAAGATTTACCTGACAGAAGACAGGTTAACAAAACTTCAAAATGCATGCCGCGTCCTTCATTCCATTCAACACCCGTCAGTAGCTCAATGCATGGAGGTGATCGGCTTAATGGTAGCGGCAATGGACATAGTACCTTTTGCACGCCTACACCTCAGACCGCTGCAATTATGCATGCTAAGTCAGTGGAATGGGGATTACTCAGATTTGTCCCCTACTCTGAATCTGAATCAAGAGACCAGAAATTCTCTTCTATGGTGGCTTCATCGGCCACACCTGTCCAGGGGGATGCCATTCAGCAGGCCAGACTGGACAATTGTAACAACAGACGCCAGCCTACTAGGTTGGGGCGCTGTCTGGAATTCTCTGAAGGCTCAGGGACTATGGAATCAGGAGGAGAGTCTCCTTCCAATAAACATTCTGGAATTGAGAGCAGTTCTCAATGCCCTTCTGGCTTGGCCCCAGTTAATAACTCGGGGGTTCATCAGGTTTCAGTCGGACAACATCACGACTGTAGCTTACATCAACCATCAGGGAGGGACAAGAAGCTCCCTAGCAATGATGGAAGTATCAAAGATAATTCGCTGGGCAGAGTCTCACTCTTGCCACCTGTCAGCAATCCACATCCCGGGAGTGGAGAACTGGGAGGCGGATTTCTTGAGTCGCCAGACTCTTCATCCGGGGGAGTGGGAACTTCATCCGGAGGTTTTTGCCCAAATACTTCGACGTTGGGGCAAACCAGAGATAGATCTCATGGCGTCTCGCCAGAACGCCAAACTTCCTCGCTACGGGTCCAGATCCAGGGATCCGGGAGCAGTTCTGATAGATGCTTTGACAGCACCTTGGAACTTCAGGATGGCTTATGTGTTTCCACCCTTCCCGCTGCTTCCTCGATTGATTGCCAAAATCAAACAGGAGAGAGCATCAGTAATTCTAATAGCACCTGCTTGGCCACGCAGGACTTGGTATGCAGATCTAGTGGACATGTCATCCTGTCCGCCTTGGTCTCTACCTCTAAGACAGGACCTTCTGATACAGGGTCCATTCAAACATCAAAATCTAACTTCTCTGAAGCTGACTGCTTGGAAATTGAACGCTTGATTTTATCAAAACGTGGTTTTTCTGAGTCGGTTATTGATACCCTGATTCAGGCTAGGAAGCCTGTTACCAGAAGGATTTACCATAAAATATGGCGGAAATACCTATACTGGTGCGAATCCAAAGGTTACTCCTGGAGTAAGGTTAGGATCGCTAGGATATTGTCTTTTCTACAAGAAGGTTTAGAAAAGGGTTTATCAGCTAGTTCATTAAAGGGACAGATTTCAGCTCTGTCCATCTTGTTACACAGACGTCTGTCAGAAAATCCAGACGTCCAGTCCTTTTGTCAGGCTTTAGCTAGGATCAAGCCTGTGTTTAAAGCTGTTGCTCCACCATGGAGTTTAAACTTAGTTCTTAACGTTTTACAGGGTGTTCCGTTTGAACCCCTTCATTCCATTGATATAAAAATGTTATCTTGGAAAGTTCTGTTTTTAATGGCTATTTCCTCGGCTCGAAGAGTCTCTGAGTTATCAGCCTTACATTGTGATTCCCCTTATCTGATTTTTCACTCAGACAAGGTAGTTCTGCGTACTAAACCTGGGTTCTTACCTAAGGTAGTCACTAACAGGAACATCAATCAAGAGATTGTTGTCCCATCCTTGTGTCCAAATCCTTCTTCAAAGAAGGAACGTCTTTTACACAATATGGATGTAGTTCGTGCCCTCAAGTTCTACTTGCAGGCAACTAAAGATTTTCGCCAAACTTCTTCCTTGTTTGTCGTTTACTCTGGACAGAGGAGAGGTCAAAAAGCTTCTGCTACCTCTCTCTCTTTTTGGCTTCGTAGCATAATACGTTTAGCCTATGAGACTGCTGGACAGCAGCCTCCTGAAAGAATTACAGCTCACTCCACTAGAGCTGTGGCTTCCACTTGGGCCTTTAAGAATGAGGCCTCTGTTGAACAGATTTGCAAGGCTGCAACTTGGTCTTCGCTTCATACTTTTTCCAAATTTTACAAATTTGACACTTTTGCTTCTTCGGAGGCTATTTTTGGGAGAAAGGTTCTTCAGGCAGTGGTTCCTTCTGTATAATGAGCCTGCCTATCCCTCCCGTCATCCGTGTACTTTTGCTTTGGTATTGGTATCCCAGAAGTAATGATGACCCGTGGACTGATCACACATAACAGAAGAAAACATAATTTATGCTTACCTGATAAATTCCTTTCTTCTGTTGTGTGATCAGTCCACGGCCCGCCCTGTTTTAAGGCAGGTAAATATCTTTTAAATTATACTCCAGTCACCACTTCACCCTTGGTTACTCCTTTCTCGTTGATTCTTGGTCGAATGACTGGGACTGACGTAGAGGGGAGGAGCTATATGCAGCTCTGCTGGGTGAATCCTCTTGCATTTCCTGTTGGGGAGGAGTTATATCCCAGAAGTAATGATGACCCGTGGACTGATCACACAACAGAAGAAAGGAATTTATCAGGTAAGCATAAATTATGTTTTCTTCAGAATCTTGGAGATTACTCTTGGAAGAAGAACTAGAGGCGGAAAGATATAGGCAGGATGATACTTCCAAGGAAGTGAAAACGCATCCACTGCTTCCGCTTGAGGATCCCTGGATCTGGACAGATACCTGGGAAGTTTCTTGTTTAGATGAGAAGCCATCAGATCTATTTCTGGAAGACCCCATATTTGAACAATCTGAAGAAATACCTCTGGGAGAAGAGACCATTCGCCCGGATGAAACGTGTGGCGACTGAGATAATCCGCTTCCCAATTGTCTATACCTGGGATATGAACCGCAGAAACTAGACAGGAGCTGGATTCCGCCCATACCAGAATTCGAGATACTTCTTTCATAGCCAGAGGACTGTGAGTCCCTCCTTGATGATTGATGTATGCCACAGTTGTGACATTGTCTGTCTGAAAACAAATGAACGATTCTCTCTTTAGAAGAGGCCAAGACTGAAGAGCTCTGAAAATTGCACGGAGTTCCAAAATATTGATCGGTAATCTCACCTCCTGAGATTCCCAAACCCCTTGTGCTGTCAGAGACCCCCACACAGCTCCCCAACCTGTAGGACTTGCATCTGTTGAAACTACAGTCCAGGTCGGAAGAACAAAAGAAGCCCCCTGAACTAAACGATGGTGATCTGTCCACCACGTCAGAGAGTGTCGTACAATCGGTTTTAAAGATATTAATTGAGATATCTTTGTATAATCCCTGCACCACTGGTTCAGCATACAGAGCTGAAGAGGCCGCATGTGAAAACGAGCAAAGGGGATCGCGTCCGATGCCGCAGTCATAAGACCTAGAATTTCCATGCATAAGGCTACCGAAGGGAAAGATTGTGACTGAAGGTTTCGACAAGCTGATATCAACTTTAGATGTCTCATGTCTATCAAAGATAGAGTCATGGATACTGAATCTATCTGAAAACCTAAAAAGGTTACCTAAGTCTGAGGAATCAATGAACTTTTTGGTAAATTGATCCTCCAACCATGATGTTGAAGAAACAACACAAGTCGATTCGAATGAGATTCTGCTAAATATGAAGACTGAGCAAGTACCAAGATATCGTCCAAATAAGGAATACCACAATACCCTGTTCTCTGATTACAGACAGAAGGGCACCGAGAACCTTCGTAAAAAATTCTTGGAGCTGTAGCTAGGCCAAACGGCAGAGCGACAAACTGGTAATGCTTGTCTAGGAAAGAGAATCTCAGAAACTGATAGTGATCTGGATGAATCGGAATATGCAGATATGCATCCTGTAAATCTATAGTAGACATATAATGCCCTTGTTGAACAAAAGGCAGGATAGTCCTTACAGTTACCATTTTGAATGTTGGTATCCTTACATAACGATTCAATATTTTTAGATCCAGAACTGGTCTGAAGGAATTTTCCTTCTTTGGTACAATGAAGATTAAGCCATAAAGCTCTTCTAGCTAAAATAGCTAGAGACATATACCTGACATCAACTCTAATGATATCAAAGATGGCATTACAAATAAAATTATTAGCATGTTGAAGAATAAAAATGCTATGAGAATTATGATCTGTTACTTGTTGCGCTAAAGCTTCTAACCAAAAGATGAAGCTGCAGCAACATCCGCTAAAGATATAGCAGGTCTAAGAAGATTTACCTGAACACAAGTAAGCTTTTCTTAGAAAGGATTCAATTTTCCTATCTAAAGGATCCTTAAGGAAGTACCATCTGCCATAGGAATAGTACGCTTAACAAGAGTAGAGACAGCCCCATCAACTTTAGGGATTTTGTCCCAAAACTCTAATCTGTCAGATGGCACAGGATATAATTGCTTAAAACGTTTAGAAGGAGTAAATGAATTACCCAAATTATTCCATTCCCTGGAAATTACTTCAGAAATAGCACTAGGGACAGGAAAAACTTCTGGAATAACTACAGGAGATTTAAAAACCTTATCTAAACGTTTAGATTTAGTATCAAGAGGACCAGAATCCTCAATTTCTAATGCAATTAGGACTTCTTTAAGTAAAGAACGAATAAATTTAATTTTAAATAAATATGAAGATTTATCAGCATCAACCTCTGAGACAGAATCCTCTGAACCAGAAGAACCATTATCAGAATCAGAATGATGATGTTCATTTAAAAATTCATCTGAAAAATGAGAAGTTTTAAAAGACTTTTTACATTTACTAGAAGGAGGAATAACAGACATAGCCTTCTTAATGGATTTAAAAACAAAATCTCTTATGTTATCAGGAACACTCTGAGTATTAGATGTTGACAGAACAGCAACAGGTAATGTAACGGTACTTAAAGGAAATATTATCTGCATAAACAGTTTGTCATGACAAAACAGTACAAACAACAGCTGGAGGAACAGATACCATAAGTTTACAGTAGATACACTTAGCTTTGGTAGCTCCAGCCCCAGGCAGGGATATTCCAGAAGTATCTTCTGACTCAGCTTCAACGTGGGACATCTTGCAATATGTAATAGAAAAAACAACATATAAAGCAAAATTGATCAAATTCCTTAAATGACAGTTTCAGGAATGGGAAAAAAATGCCAGTGAATAAGCTTCTAGCAACCAGAAGCAAAAAATCAATGAGACTTAAATAATGTGGAGACAAAAGTGACGCCCATATTTTTTCGCGCCAAAAAAGACGCCCACATTATTTGGCGCCAAAAATGACGCCACATCCGGAACGCCGACACTTTTGGCGCAAAAGAACGTAAAAAATGACGCAACTTCCGGCGACACGTATGACGCCGGAAACAGAAAATAATTTTTGCGCCAAGAATGACGCAATAAAATGAAGCATTTTCAGCCCCCGCGAGCCTAACAGCCCACAGGGAAAGTCAAATTTTTAAGGTAAGAAAAAAATGAATTATTCATATGCATTATCCCAAATATGAAACTGACTGTCTGAAATAAGGAATGTTGAACATCCTGAGTCAAGGCAAATAAATGTTTGAATACATATATTTAGAACTTTATATAAAAAGTGCCCAACCATAGCTTAGAGTGTCACAGAAAATAAGACTTACTTACCCCAGGACACTCATCTACATGTAGTAGAAAGCCAAACCAGTACTGAAACGAGAATCAGTAGAGGAAATGGTATATATAAGAGTATATCGTCGATCTGAAAAGGGAGGTAAGAGATGAATCTCTACGACCGATAACAGAGAACCTATGAAATAGACCCCGTAGAAGGAGATCACTCTATTCAAATAGGCAATACTCTCTTCACATCCCTCTGACATTCACTGCACGCTGAGAGGAAAACCGGGCTCCAACCTTCTGCGGAGCGCATATCAACGTAGAATCTAGCACAAACTTACTTCACCACCTCCATAGGAAGCAAAGTTTGTAAAACTGATTTGTGGGTGTGGTGAGGGGTGTATTTATAGGCATTTTGAGGTTTGGGAAACTTTGCCCCTCCTGGTAGGAATGTATATCCCATACGTTACTAGCTCATGGACTCTTGCTAATTACATGAAAGAAAACAAATATATGCCCATTTCAATTATTTATTTTTACCAGTGAAACCAATATAACATCTCAACATTCACAAATATACATTTCTGACATTCAAAAACAAAACAAAAACAAATCAGTGACCAATATAGCCACCTTTCTTTGCAAGGACACTCAAAAGCCTGCCATCCATGGATTCTGTCAGTGTTTTGATCTGTTCACCATCAACATTGCGTGCAGCAGCAACCACAGCCTCCCAGACACTGTTCAAAGAGGTGTACTGTTTTCCCTCCTTGTAAATCTCACATTTGATGATGGACCACAGGTTCTCAATGGGGTTCAGATCAGGTGAACAAGGAGGCCATGTCATTAGATTTTCTTCTTTTATACCCTTTCTTGCCAGCCACGCTGTGGAGTACTTGGACGCCTGTGATGGAGCATTGTCCTGCATGAAAATCATGTTTTTCTTGAAGGATGCAGACTTCTTCCTGTACCACTGCTTGAAGAAGGTGTCTTCCAGAAACTGGCAGTAGGACTGGGAGTTGAGCTTGACTCCATCCTCAACCCGAAAAGGCCCCACAAGCTCATCTTTGATGATACCAGCCTAAACCAGTACTCCACCTCCACCTTGCTGGCGTCTGAGTCGGACTAGAGCTCTCTGCCCTTTACCAATCCAGCCACGGGCCCATCCATCTGGCCCATCAAGACTCACTCTCATTTCATCAGTCCATAAAACCTTAGAAAAATCAGTCTTGAGATATTTCTTGGCCCAGTCTTGACGTTTCAGCTTGTGTGTCTTGTTCAGTGGTGGTCGTCTTTCAGCCTTTCTTACCTTGGCCATGTCTCTGAGTATTGCACACCTTGTGCTTTTGGGCACTCCAGTGATGTTGCAGCTCTGAAATATGGCCAAACTGGTGGCAAGTGGCATCTTGGCAGCTGCACGCTTGACTTTTCTCAGTTCATGGGCAGTTATTTTGCGCCTTGGTTTTTCCACACGCTTCTTGCGACCCTGTTGACTATTTTGAATGAAACGCTTGATTGTTCGATGATCACGCTTCAGAAGCTTTGCAATTTTAAGAGTGCTGCATCCCTCTGCAAGATATCTCACTATTTTTGACTTTTCTGAGCCTGTCAAGTCCTTCTTTTGACCCATTTTGCCAAAGGAAAGGAAGTTGCCTAATAATTATGCACACCTGATATAGGGTGTTGATGTCATTAGACCACACCCCTTATCATTACAGAGATGCACATCACCTAATATGCTTAATTGGTAGTAGGCTTTCAAGCCTATACAGCTTGGAGTAAGACAACATGCATAAAGAGGATGATGTGGTCAAAATACTAATTTGCCTAATAATTCTGCACTCCCTGTATATCGTTAATTTTTACCCACTAACAATAATTCTAGATATGGGAATGATGATTCTGATTCTTATATTTTCGTTTCGTCCATTTTTAAATTGTTACAAATTTATAAATTGTTGAACTTACTATCCTTTGTTGAAAAGGAATATGTATATATCGTTAATTTTTACCCACTTACAATAATTCTAGATATGGGAATGATAATTCTGATTCTTATATTTTCGTTTCAGTTTAGGTCATTTTAAGTTTGCACGATCTAAATGTATATTATCTAATAAAGGCACTTTAGAATTGAAATATATAAGTTGAATTGTGTGAATGCTAATAAAGCAGAAATGATAAGTTCTCTTCCTTGTGTATGATGTAACTAAATAACAACACAGAAACAATCATTACCAACTTAAAGTCCACCTTTACATTGGAAGCCACACAGGTGTTGATAGAAATCAAAAGGAAATGAAGGAACCAATCAAAACACATTCATACCTTTAAAAAGCCAGAAGCTAGCAGGATAAGCATTCTTGATAAAGCCCAGAAGGGTGAAACGCGTTGAATGGGACCTGCTACACTCTACTAAACTTCATTTACTACTGTCACAAAGCTGTGTGACCCTGCAACTTTAAACTTTTCTCCTGACCCTGCAAGTTAAAATCTACCTTTGGTAACTTCAGGGAATACGGTGTTACTGCTAAACACTGACCAAAGATTTCTTCAAACCTTAAGAAGTCTGAGGGAACCCAGATGAAAACAATATTTGGGCTATAAGAAGAAAGGAAAAAAAAAAAAGGATAACTACATCACCAGAACGGATCATCACCCCTGACCTCTGAATCAAAGAGAAGGTCAGGTGACTTATCAGAAGCACCAGGAACAAACAGTCTGTGAATCCCTCACAGTGAAAAATATCAGGGGTTGCAACCAGGACAGATTAAGGTACCTCTACACTAATTTGCACTACGTTTTTTAAAACACGCAAACTGAACTTTAAAGACATCAAGGTATTCATCTGTTAAATTAACCATTTCCATTAACCACGATTGCTTTGGCACCTAAATCAGAATAACGGCTGTTTTTTGCCTTTTTAACTATCCAGCACACCTGAGCCAATTATATGTCCAAGGAAAGTAACTGTGTAACTTTATAACTGGATTTGTTACTGAAGAACTGTAAAGCTGTTAGGATTGATACATTTGTGCCTTTTAAATATTCAATTCACCATTTATCTTAGAAATTTGTTGCTTGCCATATGTTATCTATAGAATTAATTCCTTTATACCTGGAATTCTAGGATTATATGGTTCTAGTCTGTTTTTATAAGTGTTGTAAAAGGGAGACGTCCCTTTATTAATTAGGAAAAGCATTTGCTGTTGTTTTTATGTGTTATAAGAATTTTTAAATAAACTAGATTGTATAAAACATAAATTAGATTGGTATCATCATTTCCTAGCTTTTTTTTAGCGCTGCTAAATAAACCCCATTTTTTCTTCTTATCCACCATTTAGTTCTCTTTGAGGGAAGAACTTTTTTAGCAGCAGGAATCCACCTTTAGGCGCTCCTATCACACTACACATATAACCATATGTACCCCTTGTATCTCTCTTCACTTTTCCTTATCCTCTGCTTGAACTACTGAGAGGATAGGGGAAGTGGGAGGGATATTAATAGATTTATTTGGGGTGTCTTTGCCTCCTCCCGATGGCCAGGTAGAGTAATTGCCATAGGTCAAGAATGTTCTTGTGGACTCACTGCCAAGAAGGAAATTCATTTATCAGGTAAGCATAAATTTTATTTGTGTGTGCTCTATTTTGTAAAGACTCACACATATATTAAAGCCCCAAGTATATATTCAATAAGGTACTTGGTATTTTAAAGTAAGGACAAAGCAGAGACTGCAAATCAGGGATCACAGACTTATTTCTAAATGCAGGTGTGATAAGGTGCTATACTCTCACTTAAAATGCATGCGTCTTCCTAGCAAATGTGGAAGGTAAGCCCTAATGCTCAGGCAGCTTTTACAGTATCTTACCAGGTTCCTATTTTCCTTATGACTCTATCAAAGGTACTTTGCTGTTTTTTGTTTTGTTTGTTTTTTTAACAAGGAAACAAACAACTTGTTTTCTTGTAAAATGAGCACTTAGAAATTCTCAATGTAGCCCCTGCCTTTAGGGTGATAAGAGAGCTGACATCTTGGCAACTTAGGATACATTGTGACTTATCTGAGCATGGGCAAATCTGACTTCCTGAGGTAGTTTATTCACTTGATAGTAAACCAGCTCATGTCACTCCAGAAGTTTTATTTAATCAAGCTAGTTAAACCTTCCTGCAGAGGCCCCAGCCTCCTTGTAGGGCTGTGACAGGAAGTAATGGACACTGCTCAAATGTAGTGTAAAAAAAGACATTAAAGTTAAAATACATTTAAAATGATAAATACATGTTGTAATGATTACTATTAAAGGGACAGTCTAGTCAAAATTAAACTTTCATTATTCAGATAGGACATGTAATTTACTTTTATCATCAAATTAGCTTTTTTCTCTTGGTATTGTTAGTTGAAACTAAACCTAGGTAGGCTCATATGCTAATTTCTAAGCCCTTGAGGGCTGCTTCTAATCACATGCTTTTTAAATTGCTTTTTACAACAAAAGACTTGATGGCTCACGTGGGCCATATAGATAAGTGTTCAGGCACAGAAAGTTATTTAAGATTTAGCACAACACAATGCTAAATGCAAGTCAATAGATAATAGTCACAGTCATGTGATCAGGGGGCTGTCAAGGTTCTTAGATGCAAGGTAATCACAGAGGTATAAAGTATATTATTATAACTGTGTTGGTTATGCAAAACTGAGGAATAGGTAATAAATGGATGATGTATCTTTTAAAACAATAAAAATTATATTGTAGACTGTCCCTTTAAGAATAAGTCACTGCTTAGTGATTTTTGTTTTGTTTTTTTTAATTACAACGAAATTGATTGACATCCCTTTTTAAGTGTTGTCTGAGGTCTTAACATCTTAGTGTTAAGATGTGATCCATATTTAGAATTTGTTAGAAACTTCCAACTAAAGCTGCAAATATTGACTTTGTAAATAGTCCTTTCTGACTGAAAAGGATCAAGGACTGATACTTCTATGTATTTTGCCATCCTGCATCAAATAATGTGTTGATTTTGCTAACGTTCTGTAAATAATGCATAAACATTTTTCTGTGTAACCAAATAAATCTGAAAGTATTTTAATGTTCTGTTCAGCTCGCAGTGGGAGAGAATGCAGGAGGAAGATAGGGAAGCATCACAATTGAAAGGTATGTCCTGGAAAATGTGTTTTTCTTGCTACTTTATTTAAATAAACAGTATTTGATAGCCACCTTTTGCAATTCTATAGCAATATCTTTTCATATGATAGTATTAATGTTATCATTTTATGCCTTGGTTAGAGCTAACATTAAAGATTGCAAAAGTGCTGACCACATCAAAGCCTATTACTGCTAACATGTTCACTATTGGTCCCCTCTAACCATACTGGCACATATAGGGTCTGCAGCCTGCATTAAACGAGGAAAAAGATCATTCACCACCAACAATCAAAAAGAGAAAACACCGCTCACATCTCCTCCATACATTTAAAGTCAAATACCCACGAGTACTGTGGCTGCGTAGTGCCAGCTAAAAACCGCAAAATAGTCAAACCAGGAAAAAAGCTGCAGCGGAGAACAGAAATAAAAACAATACTGCTTTATTGAAAAATGATTAAAACAAACACCACAGAGAGCGCATTATTTATAATAAAAAGTAATATCCTCTCTGTGGTGCTGGTTTTAATTATTGGTCAATAAAACCATATTATTTTTGTCCGGCTGCAGCTTTTTTTTCTGGTTTCACCACCAACAATGCAGTAACTGCTCTACGGTATATCCTGTTTTTATATTGAAATAGATCTGGTAATCAATATATATAAATATATCTATCTATCTCTATCTATATATATATATATATCAGCAAAGAGGAAGTCACTCACAGGGTCTTGCAAAAAGATAAAGTATTTATTTTGACGTTTCGGGTGCTACCCCTTCTCAAAAAACAGCACAGTGTGAAACAGTATACTCACCCCCCTTAAATACCCCTGCACAGCAAACAATCAGTGTGGTAAACACCCTGGCACCCGGAAGTAAAACCACGTCACATGACACAAGGTCAAGCCCCGTTGACATAGCAACCAGAAGCTCAGTAGTGTAAACCTAGTGAAAGTTAAAAACCCAAGCAAAACAGATTGTTAGGAGCAATATACAAATACAAACATGGGATTAAACAAAAAAATGTTAAAAACCAAACAAGCAGTAGTATATTATCACGCAGATAGCGTTAATCACCAGGGTGACCGTAATCACACAGCATAAATACACATAGCCATATACGCCTCAACCATATCATATCATAAAGTACAGGTAATGAACTACTGGACAATTAGCCGAGCCCAGGTATAGAACTACCAATAGCTGTCTTCTTAAGTCCCCCCTGTCATTTCATGCAGGTAGAAGTAGCGAGGCATAGACGCAAAACACACAAGCCTGGTCGAACCTGCAGTGATAGACGTTATCACACACTCCATGCCACGGCACATAACCAATGCAGATACCCAAAGGAAGATATCAGACAACTTAGCAAAGCAAAAAATAGGACAACTTAAAGGGACATTGTACCCAAATTTTTTCTTTCATGATTCAGATAGAGCATGCAATTTTAAGCAACTTTCTAATTTACTCCTATGATCAAATTTTATTCATTCTCTTGGTATCTTTATTTTAAAGGCAAGAATTTAAGTTTAGATGCCGGCCCATTTTTGGTGAACAACCTGGGTTGTCTTTGCTGATTGGACAGCACCAATAAACAAGTGCTCTCCATGGTTCTGAACCACAAATTGGCTGGCTCCTTATCTTAGATGCCTTCTTTTTCAAATAAAGAAAGCAAGGGAACGAAGAAAAATTAATAGGAGTAAATTAGAAAGTTGCTTAAAATTGCTTGCTTTATATGAATCACAAAAGAAAAAAATTGGGTTCAGTGTCCCTTTAAACAAAGTGCACTTCAAAAAACATAACTTAAGAAAATACCCAAGAGAACGTAAACACATAGTTAGAGGCAGTCCCTTATATGGTGTACCTTACTTGATTAGATAATGTCCGATAGAACCAAAGGAAGGAACAGTCTTGAACATAGAGAGGTGGTTCATTAGAGAGTCTTGTCCCTATAAACAGCAGTGCCAGTCAAGGTGGACATTGAGCCCCCGGGGGGTCATTGTCCCAAGATTGAAAATCCATCTTCACTCTCTTTGTAAGAATTTTAGCCCCGTCACCCCCACCCCCTGCTTAGTGGGGGGATGTGGTCGATAATGATGTATTTAAGGTTGGTTACCTTGTGTCCTGCTTCCACGAAATGCTGTGCCACCGGCTGATCTGATGTGCTTTTATCCAATGCTACACGAATCGCGGACCGGTGGTTGGCCATTCTGGTCCTTAAGTCATCCACCGTTTTTCCTACATAAAACAACCCGCCACACAATGCAGGAGGTATACAATGAATGTTGTGTTACAGGTTACCCTGTGTCTGATCTTTAAACTTTCTGGTGGAATACGGATGGATGAAGAAGCTGCCTGTAGAAAGACCTCAACAGGTGGTGCAACCCAGGCACCTAAAACAACCTTTCTTAGTTTTAAGACAGGTGTCATTGCTGTAACAGTTCCTTGGGTCAGTTTTTATTAGCTGATCCCTCAGTGAGGTAGCTCTGCGGTACCCAATTCTGGGTGGGGGCATGAATTTGAAAGTCAAGTCTTTATCAGATAAGAGTCCCCAGTTTGGCTTAAGGGTATCAGCAATCCCTTCTTTATTCTTTGTATAGGTGGTGGTAAACGTGAGTCTATCCTCAGGTGTGGTAGCATTAGTACCAGCTAGCAGGTCATTTTGCGCTGTGTCCGATACTGCCATTATACTGTTTAAGAGATTGTTGTGGTTGTATCCCCTCCTCTTGTTTACCACCACCTATACAAAGAATAAAGGGATTGCTGATACCCTTAAGCAAAACTGGGGACTCTTATCATCTGATAAAGACTTAACTTTCAAATGCATGCCCCCACCCAGAATTGGGTACCGCAGAGCTACCTCACTGAGGGATCGGCTAATAAAAACTGACCCCAGGAACTGTTACAGCAATGACACCTGTCTTAAAACTAAGAAAGGTTGTTTTAGGTGCCTGGGTTGCACCACCTGTTGAGGTCTTTCTACAGGCAGCTTCTTCATCCATCCGTATTCCACCAGAAAGTTTAAAGATCAGACACAGGGTAACCTGTACCACAACATTCATTGTATACCTCCTGCATTGTGTGGCGGGTTGTTTTATGTAGGAAAAACGGTGGATGACTTAAGGACCAGAATGGCCAACCACCGGTCCTCGATTCGTGTAGCATTGGATAAAAGCACATCAGATCAGCCGGTGGCACAGCATTTCGTGGAAGCAGGACACAAGGTAACCAACCTTAAATACATCATTATCGACCACATACCCCCTCTAAGCAGGGGGGGGGGGTGACAGGGCTAAAATTCTCTTACAAAGAGAGTGAAGATGGATTTTCAATCTTGGGACAATGACCCCCCGGGGGCTCAATGTCCACCTTGACTGGCACTGCTGTTTATAGGGACAAGACTCTCTAATGAACCACCTCTCTATGTTCAAGACTGTTCCTTCCTTTGGTTCTATCGGACATTATCTAATCAAGTAAGGTACACCATATAAGGGACTGCCTCTAACTATGTGTTTACGTTCTCTTGGGTATTTTCTTAAGTTATGTTTTTTGAAGTGTACTTTGTTCTTTGAAGTGTATTTTGTTTAAGTTGTCCTATTTTTTGCTTTGCTACATTGTCTGATATCTTCCTTTGGGTATCTGCATTGGTTATGTGCCGTGGCATGGAGTGTGTGATAACGTCTATCACTGCAGGTTCGACCAGGCTTGTGTGTTTTGCCTCTATGCCTTGCTACTTCTACCTGCATGAAATGACAGGGGGGACTTAAGAAGACCGCTATTGGTAGTTCTATACCTGGGCTCGGCTAATTGTCCAGTAGTTCATTACCTGTACTTTATGATATGATATGGTTGCGGCGTATATGGCTACGTGTATTTATGCTGTGTGATTACGGTCACCCTGGTGATTAACGCTATCTGCATGATAATATACTACTGCTTGTTTGGTTTTTAACATTTTTTGTTTAAACCCATGTTTGTATTTGTATATTGCTCCTAACAATCTGTTTTGCTTGTGTTTTTAACTTTCACTTGGTTTACACTACTGAGCTTCTGGTTGCTATGCCAACGGGGCTTGACCTTGTGTCATGTGATGTGGTTTTACTTCCGGGTGCCAGGGTGTTTACCACACTGATTGTTTGCTGTGCAGGGGTATTTAAGGGGGGTGAGTATACTGTTTCACACTGTGCTGTTTTTTGAGAAAGGGGTAACACCCGAAACGTCAAAATAAATACTTCATCTTTTTGCAAGACCCTGTGAGTGACTTCCTCTTTGCTGCTCTATCTATACTCTTGAAGTGCACCCGGGGCAAGGAGAGCTCAACGGAGCTATTTGAAGCTGTAGTGCTATTACACCTTCTACATATATATATTATAATAATATAATCATTTTTTCTTAGTTTTCTATTTTTGAAAGTGACGTGAAAACCTTTTTTTTTTCTCTCATGCTTAAGATAGAGCATACTATTTTAAACAACTTTCCAACTTCTATTATCTAATTCACTTTATTTTCTTAGTATTCATTGGGCCACTAAAGTCAAAATTAAAGTTTCATGATTCAGATAGAGCGTGCAATTTAAAAAAACTTTCTTTGAATAATTTCTGAGGCCCCAGAACCTACTAGGCATGTGCAAAAATGCACAGTAAATATATACTTTACATATATGCATTTCTTTCATAACAGTGGTATTAGTCCACAATATATTTCTCCTGAGAATTACCTTCCCTACTACTAGGAGGTGGCAAAGATTTCCAAACCGCAAGAGCTCTACATAACCCCTCACACCTCTATGGTAGTTAGTCTTATCTTTGCCTCTGTTGTAGGAAGGTCTTATTTTTTCTTTTTCATGAAAATTTAAAGGGACATTATACATTAGATTTTTCTTTGCATAAATGTTTTGTAGATAATCCTTTTATATAACCCATACAGATTTTTTTTTTTTTAAAAATGTATAGTTTTGCTTATTTTTAAATAACGCGCTGATTTTCAGACTCCTAACCAAGCCCCAAAGTTTTAGGATTATACTGATGTATATCTACTCCAGCTTGCTCCTGTTTGTGCAAAGAATATTTTCATATGCAGGGGGAGTGTCTACTTTCACTGGGTGTTCCAGTCAACCTAATCAAAAGTGCTAAACTGGGAGCTTCTAAGTAAGTTTTTAAAAGGTTTTATATTGGATTTTTATATCCGTATCTGTGCATTTTATTCTTTATAGCAGTGTCTATTACATGCAGTTATATGACAATTTGTGTATACTATCCCTTAAAGCAGAGCTTTCCAACCTTTTCATGTTGGTGACACACTTTTTAGACCTACATCATTTCGCAACACAGTAATTAAATCAGTTGAACTAGCAAAAAGGAGGTTAAACTAACTTGTTTTAAGAGATATACGGACACATACATAAATTATATAATAATACAATTTATTTACAAGTAACAGTAAATATGTGCAAGAATTAAAAAAAAGTTTAATAACACCAATAGCTACTTACTATTTTAATGGGATTTATGAGGTTGATGGGATGAACACAATTTATGAATATTTGGTGGAATATTAGATAAAGACACTCACCTTTCATCATCAAGCATTTTTAAGTTTCCACTTCCTATCCATATATCAAGAGCAGGAGCAGCAATGCACTACTGGGAGCTAGTTGCAAATAAAAAACACTGACTTGTGACTTCAGCTCAGCGTTTAAGCTGCCGCCCTCAGAGCTCGGTGAGTCCGATTGACTACTGCCCGCGCTGCAAACACATTGCTGTCCCGCTCAATGACTACACATGCAGTCACGAGCCAATTAAGGAGACTACACGTGCAGTCAGGAGCCAATGTGCCGCCAAAGCCGCCAATAGGAATAGTTTCAGTTCCCACTGAGCTGCGCCAATTGGTTAAGATGATCTGTGACCCACAAGGTATCAATCACGTGTCAACCATGTGATATGCGTAGCAGGCAGGCGGAAAGTCAGAAACCCAAAAAATAAATAAATTTAAAAAAATTTGTGCTGAAGCAGGGACACACCTACACACTCCTGCCGACACACTAGTGTGTCCCGACACACAGTTTGGAAAGCACTGCCTTAAAGTCACTCTCCCATGGATGTAGCACGGATTTGTCTTTTGCTTCCTCCTTTTGAGTCTACAGTTAACTCCTATGGTATATCCTCTATGTTTTCTGTACATTATTGTTTCTTTTACAAGATATACCGAGTCCACAGTTTCATCCTTTACTTGTGGGATATATTCCTCCTGCTAACAGGAAGTGGCAAAGAGCACCACAGCACAGCTGCTATATAGCTCCTCCCCTAACTCCTCCCCCCAGTCATTCTCTTTGCCTATGCTAGCAATAGGAAGGGTAAAGTTTTTATATGGTGATAAAATGATAGTTTTAGTTTTCTTCAATCAAGAATTTTTTTATTTTTAAATGGTACCGGAGTGTACTATTTTTCCTCTGTCAGAACATAGAAGAAGAATTCTGCCTGGAGTCTGATGATCTCAGCAGTTGTAACTGAGGTCCATGTTTGCTTTCCCTCAAGATTGCTGAGGAGAACAGAAGAGTCTTCAGTGTGGGGAACGTTTCCTGCTGTAAGCAGCACTGAGGTATGTGCAGTCATTATTTCTGAGGAGACTGTGATGTATCAGAACTGACTGACATAATTCCCATAGAGGGAAGGGTTAAGCAGTAATTCTGTTCAGTGAAAGAGGTTATTACTGTGATCCTGTATGGTTTAATGCATGGTGAGACACTGGGGCAGCCTAACGTTTTATTAGCAATCTAACATAGGTTATGGCTTGTGGTTTTTAATTTTTGGGGGTCCACATGGCTAATACTGCACTCGTTTTTAGTGTTTGTTATACCCACATGGCTTGTTTGGGATGTTTTTCATGCTGCGTTTGAGCTTAGCATACATCGTAGTAGATGGGCGGAGTCTGTTTTCGCGCCTCAGTTGTGCAGTTTCCTTACTCGCAGGCAGTAGCATTCAGCTCCGGTTGGGCCCAAACTAATCACTCTTGTACCAGAGTGATTTGGAGTGTCTTCTAACATCCCTGGGGGCAGATAGGCGCCACAGCAGAGCTTTAGCGAGGTGCGGATAAACGTTAATAAGAGTTTTAGTCAAAACGTCATTATCCTTATTAAATAATTTGTTTAACTGTCCTTACTTGGGGTTCAATATCCGGATGCTTTTTAGGCAGAATTATCTAAAAATTGTGCATCTGTGTTTAATCTTAACGGTTTTGCAGAACTTTTGCGCTTTTTTAATTTCTTAAAGGCGCAGTACCGTTTTTTTGTTAAACTGTTTTATACTTTCAAATAAAGTGTTTAACTTTTCTGTGGTGTTACATAGCCTGTTCAACATGTCTGACATTGAAGAAAGTCAATGCTCTATGTGTTTAGAAGTCGTTGTGAAACCCCCTCTTACATTGTGCCCCTCTTGTACTGAAAGGGCCCTACACTGTAAAGGTTGCATTTTAGGTAATGAAAGTGTGTCTAAAGATGATGTTCAGTCTGATATGCCACCTAATTCTCCCCAAGTGTCTCAACATTTAACGCCCGCACAAGTGACGCCAAGTACTTCTAGTGCGTCTAATTCTTTTACTTTGCAAGATATGGCTGCAGTGATGTCTACTGCCCTTACAGAGGTATTGTCTAAACTGCCAGTTTTGCTGGGTAAACGCAGTAGGCCGGGTTCTGATGTAAATGCTGAACCCTCTGATGCCCTAATGGCTATTTCCGATACACCCTCACAGTGTTCTGATATGGGGGTCAGGGATTTTATGTCTGAGGGAGAACTTTCAGAATCAGGAAATGTATTACCTCAGATTCGGACGTCTTGTCCTTTAAATTTAAACTGGAACACCTCCGTCTGTTGCTCAGGGAGGTTCTGGCGACTCTGGATGATTGTGACCCGATCACGAATCCCCCCGAAAAATTGTGTAAAATGGACAAATATTTGGAAGTACCTACTTACACGGATGTTTTTCCGGTTCCTAAGAGAATTTCAGAAATTGTTAAGAAGGAATGGGATAGACCAGGTATACCGTTTTCTCCCCCTCCTACTTTTAAGAAAATGTTTCCCATATCTGACACCATGCGGGATTTTTGGCAATTGATTCCCAAGGTGGAGGGAGCTATTTCTACTTTAGCTAAACTTACAACTATACCCATTGAGGACAGTTGTGCGTTTAAAGACCCTATGGATAAAAAATTGGAGGGTCTTCTAAAGAAAATTTTTGTTCACCAGGGTTTTCTCTTACTGGAACCATGCAAGCTATAGGCCGTAACTACTGCAGCTGCTTTTTGGTTTGACGCCCTGGAAGAGTCTCTGAAGGTTGAGACACCTTTAGAGGACATTTTAGACAGAATTAAGGCTCTTAAGCTAGCAAATTCTTTTATGACGGATGCTGCTTTTCAACTTGCAAAGTTAGCAGAGAAAAAGGCAGGCTTTGCCATTGTAGCACGTAGAGCGTTATGGCTAAAGTCATGGTCGGCTGACGTATCGTCTAAATCTAAGCTTTTGACTATTCCCTTCAAGGGTAAGACCCTATTTGGGCCTGAACTGAAGGAAATAATCTCTGACATTACTGGAGGTAAGGGTCACGCCCTACCTCAGGACAAGCCCCTCAAGATGAGGAGTAAACAAAATAATTTTCGTTCCTTTCGAAATTTTAAAGGAACATCCTCTGCTTCCCCTTCCTCCACTAAGCAGGAAGGGAACTTTGCGCAATCCAAGGCGGTCTGGAGACCTAATCAGACCTGGAATAAAGGTAAACAAGTCAAAAAGCCCGCTGCTGCTACCAAGACAGCATGAAGGGGCAGCCCCCGATCCGGGACCGGATCTAGTAGGGGGCAGACTCTCTTTCTTTGCTCAGGCTTGGGCAAGGGACGTACAGGATCCCTGGACATTGGAAATTGTGAGCCAGGGTTATCAGTTGGATTTCAAAGACTTCCCCAAAGGGGAAGATTTCATCTTTCACGATTGTCTGTAGACCAGACAAAAAGAGAGGCGTTCTTACGCTGTGTAAAAGACCTCTCCACCATGGGTGTAATTTGCCCAGTTCCAGATCGGGAACAAGGGCAGGGGTTCTATTCAAACCTTTTCGTGGTTCCCAAAAAAGAGGGAACCTTCAGACCGATTTTAGATCTCAAGTGTCTAAACAAGTTTCTCAGAGTCCCTTCGTTCAAGATGGAGACTATTCGTACAATTCTGCCTAATGATCCAGGAGGGTCAATACATGACCACGGTGGACCTGAAGGATGTGTATCTTCACATCCCTATCCACAAGGATCACCATCAGTTCCTGCGATTTGCATATCAGGACAAACATTATCAGTTTGTGGCCCTGCCCTTCGGGTTGGCCACGGCTCCCAGGATCTTCACAAAGGTTCTAGGGTCTCTTCTAGCGGTTCTTAGGCTGTGAGGCATAGCAGTAGCGCCCTATCTGGACGATATCCTGATTCAGGTGTCAACATTTCATCTGTCCAAATCTCACACGGACATCGTGTTGTCATTTCTGAGAACTCACGGTTGGAAAGTGAATGTAGGAAAGAGTTCACTAGTTCCACAGACCAGAGTTCCATTCCTAGGAACTCTGATAGACTCAGAAAATATGAAAATATTTCTGACAGAAGTCAGAAAATCAAAGGTTCTAAATACTTGCAGGGCTCTGCAGTCCATTCAGTGGCCATCAGTGGCTCAGTGTATGGAAGTCATCGGACTAATGGTAGCAGCAATGGATATCATCCCGTTTGCTCGCTTTCATCTGAAACCACTACAACGGTGCATGCTCAGTCAGTGGAATGGGGATTATGCGAATTTATCTCCTCAGATAAATCTGGATCAAGAGACCAGAGACTCTCTTCGGTGGTGGTTGTTGCAGGACAATCTGTCCCAATGGATGTGCTTCCGCAGACCATCTTGGGTAATAGTAACGATAGACGCCAGTCTTCTGGGCTGGGGTGCAGTCTGGAATTCCCTGAAGGCTCAGGGTGTGTGGACTCAGGCGGCGTCTCAATTACCAATCAATATTCTGGAACTGAGAGCGATATTCAACGCGCTGCTGGCGTGGCCTCAGTTGGCTTCGGCCAGAATCAAGCCTGTGTTTAAACCCATGGCTCCACCATGGAGCTTGAATTTAGTTCTTAATGTTCTTCAAGGGGTTCCGTTTGAACCCATGCATTCCATAGATATTAAGCTGTTATCTTGGAAAGTTTTGTTTTTAGTTGCTATCTCTTCTGCTCGAAGAGTTTCTGAGCTTTCTGCATTGCAATGTGATTCCCCTTATCTTATATTCCATTCTGATAAGGTGGTTTTGCGTACTAAACCTGGATTCCTTCCTAAGGTTGTTTCAAATAAGAATATTAATCAGGATATTGTTGTTCCTTCTCTGTGTCCTAATCTTTCTTCTAAGAAGGAGCGTCTGTTACATAACTTAGACGTGGTTCGTGCTTTGAAGTTTTACTTGCAAGCAACCAAGGATTTCCTTCAAACATCTTCTCTGTTGTTTATTCTGGGAAGCGTAGAGGTCAAAAAGCTACAGCTACCTCTTTCTTTTTGGCTGAAAAGCATCATACGTTTGGCATACGAGACTGCTGGACAGCAGCCTCCTGAAAAGATTATGGCTCATTCCACTAGAGCTGTGGCTTCCACATGGGCTTTTAAAAACAATGCTTCTGTTGAACAGATTTGTAAGGCTGCGACTTGGTCCTCCCTTCATACTTTTTCCAAATTTTCCAAATTTGATACTTTTGCTTCTTCTGAGGCTATTTTTGGGAGAAAGGTGCTTCAAGCAGTGGTGCCTTCCGTTTAGGATCCTGTCTTGTCCCTCCCTTTCATCCGTGTCCTAAAGCTTTGGTATTGGTATCCCACAAGTAAAGGATGAAACCGTGGACTCAGTATATCTTGTAAAAGAAAAGGAAATTTATGCTTACCTGATAAACTGATTTCTTTTACGATATACCGATTCCACGGCCCACCCTGTCATTTTGAGACGGGATTTATTTTTTATATAAACTTCAGTCACCTCTGCACCTTAATAGTTCTTTCCCTTTCTCTTCCTATACCTCCGGTCGAATGACTGGGGGGAGGAGTTAGGGGAGGAGCTATATAGCAGCTCTGCTGTGGTGCTCTTTGCCACTTCCTGTTTGCAGGAGGAATATATCCCACAAGTAAAGGATGAAACTGTGGACTCGGTATATCGTAAAAGAAATCAATTTATCAGATAAGCATACATTTCCTTTTTTTGCCTGCTATTATGCATAGTAGGGAGAGTGTTTCAGGTAAGTGTTTTTTATTTTTAACACTCATTTTACAACCTATACCTGGCATTATTATATAGTATCTGTATGAAGCCTGGGATCATATGTATCCCGTTAATAAGAGACTCTTATATTGGGTAACCTCTTGGGTATTGGCTATTTCAGTTTTTTCTAAACAAGAATATTTTTAAAGATAAAGTCATTTTAATACTTGTTTTGTTTAATTTTTGCAATGGTGCACTCGTTTTGTCATTTTTAAATTGACATTTGTTTTTGGATGTTTCCAACTATAGCTGTGATCCCAGGAGGAGTTATTGTATACTCTTTCCCTTAAAGCACTTTTTATTTTTGGGGTTATTTTTTTTTCTGTGTGTGTTCACTATGGAATCTTCTGAATCTGTCCCTAATCTTCCTTTTGGAAGCTGATATTTCTGAACACCTTTCTACCTGTATTAAATATGTTTATTGTAAGCAGGCTGAGGTCTCCCCTTCTTCATACTTACCAATCTAACGCTACACTTGCTTCCAAAGGTATTATTGCTCCTTCTATTTGTTCGATACTGGAAGGTCTGGCTCAAATTGCTCCTTAAAGCAACAGTGTCTGAAATGTTGGCAGTCAATTCCGCCTTTTAGCAAAGGTAAAAGATCAGTACAAGAGATGGCTTCTACTAGTTGTAAAATTCCTGTATCTCATAAAGACTGAGGCCTCTGATTGTGAGGTTTGTTTTGATGACCAGGGACCTGTCTCTGATTCAGAGCCTGCTTCTTCATCATCTTTTTTCTCTTGTTAAGTGTATCCAGTCCACGGATCATCCATTACTTGTGGGATATTCTCCTTCCCAACAGGAAGTTGCAAGAGGATCACCCACTGCAGAGTTGCTATATAGCTCCTCCCCTCACTGCCATATCCAGTCATTCTCTTGCAACTCTCAACAAAGATGGAGGTCGTATGAGGACTGTGGTGTTTTATACTTAGTTTATTTCTTCAATCAAAAGTTTGTTATTTTTAAATGGTACCGGAGTGTACTGTTTATCTCAGGCAGTATTTAGAAGAAGAATCTGCCTGCGTTTTCTATGATCTTAGCAGAAGTAACTGAGATCCTTTGCTGTTCTCACATATTCTGAGGAGTGAGGTAACTTCAGAGGGGGAATAGCGTGCAGGTTTTCCTGTAATAAGGTATGTGCAGTTAAAATATTTTTCTAGGGATGGAATTTGCTAGAAAATGCTGCTGATACCGAAGTAATGTAAGTAAAGCCTTAAATGCAGTGATAGCGACTGGTATCAGGCTTATTAGTAGAGATACATACTCTTATAAAAGTTTATTTTAAAACGTTTGCTGGCATGTTTAATCGTTTTTTATATATGTTTGGTGATAAAACTTATTGGGGCCTAGTTTTCTCCACATGGCTGGCTTGAATTTTGCCTAGAAACAGTTCCTAGAGGCTTTCCACTGTTGTAATATGAGTGGGAGGGGCCTATTCTCTGAAGGGCTCAAAAGGCTTCAAAAGTCGTATTGAGGGAGGTAAAAAGCCACAGTAGAGCTGTGGCAGTTGTTGTGACTGTTTTAAAAAACGTTTTTGTCATTTGTTATTCCGTTTTTGGTATTAAGGGGTTAATCATCCATTTGCAAGTGGGTGCAATGCTCTGCTAACTTATTACATACACTGTAAAAATTTCGTTAGCGTAACTGCCCTTTCTCCAACATAGGTGTGTCCGGTCCACGGCGTCATCCTTACTTGTGGGATATTCTCTTCCCCAACAGGAAATGGCAAAGAGCCCAGCAAAGCTGGTCACATGATCCCTCCTAGGCTCCGCCTACCCCAGTCATTCTCTTTGCCGTTGTACAGGCAACATCTCCACGGAGATGGCTTAGAGTTTTTTAGTGTTTAACTGTAGTTTTTATTATTCAATCAAGAGTTTGTTATTTTGAAATAGTGCTGGTATGTACTATTTACTCAGAAACAGAAAAGAGATGAAGATTTCTGTTTGTATGAGGAAAATGATTTTAGCAACCGTAACTAAAATCCATGGCTGTTCCACACAGGACTGTTGAGAGCAATTAACTTCAGTTGGGGGAACAGTGTGCAGTCTCTTACTGCTTGAGGTATGACACATTCTAACAAGACGATGTAATGCTGGAAGCTGTCATTTTCCCTATGGGATCCGGTAAGCCATGTTTATTACGATCGTAAATAAGGGCTTCACAAAGGCTTATTAAGACTGTAGACTTTTTCTGGGCTAAATCGATTCATTATTAACACATATTTAGCCTTGAGGAATCATTTTATCTGGGTATTTTGATATAATAATATCGGCAGGCACTGTATTAGACACCTTATTCCTTAGGGGCTTTCCCAAAGCTTAAGCAGAGCCTCATTTTCGCGCCGGTGTGGCGCACTTGTTTTTGAGAGGCATGGCATGCAGTCGCATGTGAGAGGAGCTCTGATACTTAGAAAAGACTTTCTGAAGGCGTCATTTGGTATCGTATTCCCCTTTGGGCTTGGTTGGGTCTCAGCAAAGCAGATACCAGGGACTGTAAAGGGGTTAAAGCTTAAAACGGCTCCGGTTCCGTTATTTTAAGGGTTAAAGCTTCCAAATTTGGTGTGCAATACTTTTAAGGCTTTAAGACACTGTGGTGAAAATTTGGTGAATTTTGAACAATTCCTTCATGTTTTTTCGCAATTGCAGTAATAAGTGTGTTCAGTTTAAAATTTAAAGTGACAGTAACGGTTTTATTTTAAAACGTTTTTGTACTTTGTTATCAAGTTTATGCCTGTTTAACATGTCTGAACTACCAGATAGACTGTGTTCTGAATGTGGGGAAGCCAGAATTCCTATTCATTTAAATAAATGTGATTTATGTGATAATGACAATGATGCCCAAGATGATTCCTCAAGCGAGGGGAGTAAGCATGGTACTGCATCATTCCCTCCTTCGTCTACACGAGTCTTGCCCACTCAGGAGGCCCCTAGTACATCTAGCGCGCCAATACTCCTTACTATGCAACAATTAACGGCTGTAATGGATAATTCTGTCAAAAACATTTTAGCCAAAATGAACCCTTGTCAGCGTAAGCGTGGCTGCTCTGTTTTAAATACTGAAGAGCATGACGACGCTGATATTAATATCTCTGAAGGGCCCCTAACCCAGTCTGATGGGGCCAGGGAGGTTTTGTCTGAGGGAGAAATTACTGATTCAGGGAACATTTCTCAACAGGCTGAACCTGATGTGATTGCATTTAAATTTAAGTTGGAACATCTCCGCATTCTGCTTAAGGAGGTATTATCCACTCTGGATGATTGTGAAAAGTTGGTCATCCCAGAGAAACTATGTAAAATGGACAAGTTCCTAGAGGTGCCGGGGCTCCCAGAAGCTTTTCCTATACCCAAGCGGGTGGCAGACATTGTTAATAAAGAATGGGAAAGGCCCGGTATTCCTTTCGTCCCTCCCCCCATATTTAAAAAATTGTTTCCTATGGTCGACCCCAGAAAGGACTTATGGCAGACAGTCCCCAAGGTCGAGGGAGCGGTTTCCACTTTAAACAAACGCACCACTATACCCATAGAGGATAGTTGTGCTTTCAAAGATCCTATGGATAAAAAATTAGAAGGTTTGCTTAAAAAAATGTTTGTTCAGCAGGGTTACCTTCTACAACCAATTTCATGCATTGTCCCTGTCGCTACAGCCGCATGTTTCTGGTTCGATGAGCTGATAAGGGCGCTCGATAGTGATTCTCCTCCTTATGAGGAGATTATGGACAGAATCAATGCTCTCAAATTGGCTAATTCTTTCACCCTAGACGCCACTTTGCAATTGGCTAGGTTAGCGGCTAAGAATTCTGGGTTTGCTATTGTGGCGCGCAGAGCGCTTTGGTTGAAATCTTGGTCGGCTGATGCGTCTTCCAAGAACAAGCTACTAAACATTCCTTTCAAGGGGAAAACGCTGTTTGGCCCTGACTTGAAAGAGATTATCTCTGATATCACTGGGGGTAAGGGCCACGCCCTTCCTCAGGATCGGCCTTTCAAGGCAAAAAATAGACCTAATTTTCGTCCCTTTCGTAAAAACGGACCAGCCCAAAGTGCTTCGTCCTCTAAGCAAGAGGGTAATACTTCTCAAGCCAAGCCAGCTTGGAGACCAATGCAAGGCTGGAACAAGGGAAAGCAGGCCAAGAAACCTGCCACTGCTACCAAGACAGCATGAAATGTTGGCCCCCGATCCGGGACCGGATCTGGTGGGGGGCAGACTCTCTCTCTTCGCTCAGGCTTGGGCAAGAGATGTTCTGGATCCTTGGGCGCTAGAAATAGTCTCCCAAGGTTATCTTCTGGAATTCAAGGGACTTCCCCCAAGGGGGAGGTTCCACAGGTCTCAGTTGTCTTTAGACCACATAAAAAGACAGGCGTTCTTACATTGTGTAGAAGACCTGTTAAAAATGGGAGTGATTCATCCTGTTCCATTAAGAGAACAAGGGATGGGGTTCTACTCCAATCTGTTCATAGTTCCCAAAAAAGAGGGAACGTTCAGACCAATCTTAGATCTCAAGATCTTAAACAAGTTTCTCAAGGTTCCATCGTTCAAGATGGAAACCATTCGAACTATTCTTCCTTCCATCCAGGAAGGTCAATTCATGTCCACGGTGGATTTAAAGGATGCGTATCTACATATTCCTATCCACAAGGAACATCATCGGTTCCTAAGGTTCGCATTCCTGGACAAACATTACCAGTTCGTGGCGCTTCCTTTCGGATTAGCCACTGCTCCAAGGATTTTCACAAAGGTACTAGGGTCCCTTCTAGCTGTGCTAAGACCAAGGGGCGTTGCGGTAGTACCTTACTTGGACGACATTCTGATTCAAGCGTCGTCCCTTCCTCAAGCAAAGGCTCACACGGACATCGTCCTGGCCTTTCTCAGATCTCACGGATGGAAAGTGAACGTGGAAAAGAGTTCTCTATCCCCGTCAACAAGGGTTCCCTTCTTGGGAACAATTATAGACTCCTTAGAAATGAGGATTTTTCTAACAGAGACCAGAAAAACAAAACTTCTAGACTCTTGTCGGATACTTCATTCCGTTCCTCTTCCTTCCATAGCTCAGTGCATGGAAGTGATCGGGTTGATGGTAGCGGCAATGGACATAGTTCCTTTTGCGCGCATTCATCTAAGACCATTACAACTGTGCATGCTCAGTCAGTGGAATGGGGACTATACAGACTTGTCTCCGAAGATACAAGTAAATCAGAGGACCAGAGACTCACTCCGTTGGTGGCTGTCCCTGGACAACCTGTCACAAGGGATGACATTCCGCAGACCAGAGTGGGTCATTGTCACGACCGACGCCAGTCTGATGGGCTGGGGCGCGGTCTGGGGATCCCTGAAAGCTCAGGGTCTTTGGTCTCGGGAAGAATCTCTTCTACCGATAAATATTCTGGAACTGAGAGCGATATTCAATGCTCTCAAGGCTTGGCCTCAGCTAGCGTGGACCAAGTTCATACGGTTTCAATCAGACAACATGACAACTGTTGCGTACATCAACCATCAGGGGGGAACAAGGAGTTCCCTAGCGATGGAAGAAGTGACCAAAATCATTCTATGGGCGGAGTCTCACTCCTGCCACCTGTCTGCTATCCACATCCCAGGAGTGGAAAATTGGGAAGCGGATTTTCTGAGTCGTCAGACATTGCATCCGGGGGAGTGGGAACTCCATCCGGAAATCTTTGCCCAAGTCACTCGGCTGTGGGGCATTCCAGACATGGATCTGATGGCCTCTCGTCAGAACTTCAAAGTTCCTTGCTATGGGTCCAGATCCAGGGATCCCAAGGCGGCTCTAGTGGATGCACTAGTAGCACCTTGGACCTTCAAACTAGCTTATGTGTTCCCGCCATTTCCTCTCATCCCCAGGCTGGTAGCCAGGATCAATCAGGAGAGGGCGTCGGTGATCTTGATAGCTCCTGCGTGGCCACGCAGGACTTGGTATGCAGATCTGGTGAATATGTCATCGGCTCCACCTTGGAAGCTACCTTTGAGACGAGACCTTCTTGTTCAGGGTCCGTTCGAACATCCGAATCTGGTTTCACTCCAGCTGACTGCTTGGAGATTGAACGCTTGATTTTATCGAAGCGAGGATTCTCAGATTCTGTTATCGATACTCTTGTTCAGGCCAGAAAGCCTGTAACTAGAAAGATTTACCACAAAATTTGGAAAAAATATATCTGTTGGTGTGAATCTAAAGGATTCCCTTGGGACAAGGTTAAGATTCCTAGGATTCTATCCTTCCTTCAAGAAGGATTGGAAAAAGGATTATCTGCAAGTTCCCTGAAGGGACAGATTTCTGCCTTGTCGGTGTTACTTCACAAAAAGCTGGCAGCTGTGCCAGATGTTCAAGCTTTTGTTCAGGCTCTGGTTAGAATCAAGCCTGTTTACAAACCTTTGACTCCTCCTTGGAGTCTCAATTTAGTTCTTTCAGTTCTTCAGGGGGTTCCGTTTGAACCCTTGCATTCCGTTGATATTAAATTATTATCTTGGAAAGTTTTGTTTTTAGTTGCAATTTCTTCTGCCAGAAGAGTTTCAGAATTATCTGCTCTGCAGTGTTCTCCTCCTTATCTGGTGTTCCATGCAGATAAGGTGGTTTTACGTACTAAACCTGGTTTTCTTCCAAAGGTTGTTTCTAACAAAAACATTAACCAGGAGATTATCGTACCTTCTCTGTGTCCGAAACCAGTTTCAAAGAAGGAACGTTTGTTGCACAATTTGGATGTTGTTCGTGCTCTAAAATTCTATTTAGATGCTACCAAGGATTTTAGACAAACATCTTCCTTGTTTGTTGTTTATTCCGGTAAAAGGAGAGGTCAAAAAGCAACTTCTACCTCTCTCTCTTTTTGGATTAAAAGCATCATCAGATTGGCTTACGAGACTGCCGGACGGCAGCCTCCTGAAAGAATCACAGCTCATTCCACTAGGGCTGTGGCTTCCACATGGGCCTTCAAGAACGAGGCTTCTGTTGATCAGATATGTAGGGCAGCGACTTGGTCTTCACTGCACACTTTTACCAAATTTTACAAGTTTGATACTTTTGCTTCTTCTGAGGCTATTTTTGGGAGAAAGGTTTTGCAAGCCGTGGTGCCTTCCATTTAGGTGACCTGATTTGCTCCCTCCCTTCATCCGTGTCCTAAAGCTTTGGTATTGGTTCCCACAAGTAAGGATGACGCCGTGGACCGGACACACCTATGTTGGAGAAAACAGAATTTATGTTTACCTGATAAATTACTTTCTCCAACGGTGTGTCCGGTCCACGGCCCGCCCTGGTTTTTTAATCAGGTCTGATGATTTATTTTCTTTAACTACAGTCACCACGGTACCATATGGTTTCTCCTATGCAAATATTCCTCCTTAACGTCGGTCGAATGACTGGGGTAGGCGGAGCCTAGGAGGGATCATGTGACCAGCTTTGCTGGGCTCTTTGCCATTTCCTGTTGGGGAAGAGAATATCCCACAAGTAAGGATGACGCCGTGGACCGGACACACCGTTGGAGAAAGTAATTTATCAGGTAAACATAAATTCTGTTTTTTCACTGTTATTTCAAATTTGGACAAAATTTGTGTTTCTTAAAGGCGCAGTAACGTTTTTTATATTGCTTGTAAACTTGTTTTAAGTGTTTTCCAAGCTTGCTAGTCTCATTGCTAGTCTGTTTAAACATGTCTGATACAGAGGAACCTACTTGTTCATTATGTTTGAAAGCCATGGTGGAGCCCCATAGGAGAATGTGTACTAAATGTATTGATTTCACCTTAAACAGTAAAGATCAGTCTTTATCTATAAAAGAATTATCACCAGAGGGTTCTGACGAGGGGGAAGTTATGACGACTAACTCTCCCCACGTGTCAGACCCTTCGCCTCCCGCCAGGGGCGTATTTAGGTTTTGTGCTGCCCTAGGCACTCAAAATTCTGCTGCCCCCCACTCCACCCCAGGTTTAAGGCCTTTTTTTAGACAGAATATTTTTGGGGCAGGGTGTAAAAAATAAAAAAAATGTCTTTTTAAGTAGATGTTAACCAGGGCTTGCATTCACTCTGGTCACATACACACACACACACATATATATATATATATATATATATATATATATATATATATATATATATATATATATATATATATATATATATATATATATATATATATATACATTATTTTGCAAGTCAGATGATTAAAGTGTTTATATCAGAAAAAAAATATCCTTCACTGTATGATAGTTTGTCAGTAGGTAGTTGTTTAACCTTAAACATCTTCTTTGGTGATTGACAGTTATTTAAGCAAAATATCTGCTTGGATAAATATGTAATGAATATACAAACTGGCCTTTAAAAGTACTTAAAAATACAACAGTAGTTATGATAGGTTTAGGAATTGTATCCTAGGGGATAAAGTCACATGATACAATCATAATAAAGTATATACTTGTATTGTTTCTGAATGTAAATGTATACAACATATTTTTAGTTGTGTTTTAAGTCACATGGTTGTATAGATTAAGCAATAAATACTTATTCTTTGCATGTATGACAGATAGACAAACAGTAAATGTACAAGTATTTAGTGACTAATCCGTTTAAGTATTTTAAGGCCTAATGAAAATGTATTGAAGGAAGAAAGGCATATGCTGTTTCCCAGTGGTCACGGTGTAGTGCACACTGCACTGTGTAGTCTATGTGAGTTTCAATCACGCGGTGGAGCCAGGAAGAATAGCGCATTTCATCTCAGGCCAGGCTGCGCTAGTGAGCTCCACCTCCACTGTCAACAGGTCATCAGCACCCACATACAATCCCATTGGATAGCAATAGCCGGGCCCTGGTTGATTTAGCCACCCGGCCCTGAGTTCAGTAGAGTGGCCCTAGTGACTCAAAATTCTGCTGCCCCTTAAAAATCTGCTGCCCTAGGCACCGGCCTCGTTGGCCTATGCCTTAATACGCCCCTGCCTCCCGCTCAGGGGACGCACGCTAATATGGCGCCAATTACATCAGGGACGCCCATAGCGATTACCTTGCAGGACATGGCTGCAATCATGAATAATACCCTGTCAGAGGTATTATCTAGATTGCCTGAATTAAGAGGCAAGCGCGATAGCTCAGGGGTTAGGAGAGATACAGAGCGCGCAAATGCTGTAAGAGCCATGTCTGATACTGCGTCACAGTATGCAGAACATGAGGACGGAGAGGTTCAGTCTGTGGGTGACATCTCTGACTCGGGGAAACCTGATTCAGAGATTTCTAATTTTAAATTTAAGCTTGAGAACCTCTGTGTATTGCTTGGGGAGGTATTAGCTGCTCTGAATGACTGTAACACAGTTGCAATTCCAGAGAAATTGTGTAGGCTGGATAGATACTATGCGGTGCCGGTGTGTACTGACGTTTTTCCTATACCTAAAAGGCTTACAGAAATTATTAGCAAGGAGTGGGATAGACCCGGTGTGCCCTTTTCCCCACCTCCTATATTTAGAAAAATGTTTCCAATAGACGCCACTACACGGGACTTATGGCAGACGGTCCCTAAGGTGGAGGGAGCAGTTTCTACTTTAGCAAAGCGTACCACTATACCGGTTGAGGACAGTTCTGCTTTTTCAGATCCAATGGATAAAAAATTGGAGGGTTACCTTAAGAAAATGTTTATTCAACAAGGTTTTATTTTACAGCCCCTTGCATGCATTGCGCCTGTCACTGCTGCGGCGGCATTCTGATTTGAGGCCCTGGAAGAGGCCATCCATACAGCTCCATTGGAGGAAATTATTGACAAGCTTAGAACGCTTAAGCTAGCTAACTCATTTGTTTCTGATGCCATTGTTCATTTGACTAAACTAACGGCTAAGAATTCCGGATTCGCCATCCAGGCGCGTAGGGCGCTATGGCTTAAATCCTGGTCAGCTGACGTGACTTCAAAGTCTAAGTTATTCAACATTCCTTTCAAGGGGCAGACCTTATTCGGGCCTGGCTTGAAGGAAATTATTGCTGACATTACTGAAGGCAAGGGTCATACCCTTCCTCAGGACAGGGCCAAATCAAAGGCCAAACAGTCTAATTTTCGTGCCTTTCGAAATTTCAAGGCAGGAGCAGCATCAACTTCCTCCGCTTCAAAACAAGAGGGAACTGTTGCTCATTCCAGACAGGCCTGGAAACCCAACCAGTCCTGGAACATGGGCAAGCAGGCCAGAAAACCTGCTGCTGCCCCCAAGACAGCATGAAGGAACGGCCCCCTATCCGGAAACGGATCTAGTGGGGGGCAGACTTTCTCTCTTCGCCCAGGCGTGGGCAAGAGATGTTCAGGATCCCTGGGCGTTGGAGATCATATCTCAGGGATATCTTTTGGACTTCAAAGCTTCTCCTCCACAAGGGAGATTTCATCTTTCAAGGTTATCAGCAAACCAGATAAAGAAAGAGGCATTCCTAAGCTGTGTGCAAGACCTCCTAGTAATGGGAGTGATCCATCCAGTTCCGCGGACGGAACAGGGACAGGGATTTTATTCAAATCTGTTTGTGGTTCCCAAGAAAGAGGGAACCTTCAGACCAATCTTGGATCTAAAGATCTTAAACAAATTCCTCAGAGTTCCATCATTCAAAATGGAAACTATTCGGACCATCCTACCCATGATCCAAGAGGGTCAGTACATGACCACAGTGGACTTAAAGGATGCCTACCTTCACATACCGATTCACAAAGATCATCATCGGTTCCTAAGGTTTGCCTTTCTAGACAGGCATTACCAATTTGTAGCTCTTCCCTTCGGGTTGGCCACAGCCCCGAGAATTTTTACAAAGGTTCTGGGCTCACTTCTGGCTGTTCTAAGACCGCGAGGCATAACGGTGGCTCCGTATCTAGACGACATCCTGATACAGGCGTCAAGCTTTCAAATTGCCAAGTCTCATACAGAGATAGTTCTGGCATTTCTGAGGTCGCATGGGTGGAAAGTGAACGTGGAAAAGAGTTCTCTATCCCCACTCAAAAGAGTCTCCTTCCTAGGGACTCTTATAGATTCTGTAGCGATGAAAATTTACCTGATGGAGTCCAGGTTATCAAAACTTCTAAATGCTTGCCGTGTCCTTCATTCCATTCCACGCCCGTCAGTGGCTCAGTGCATGGAAGTAATCGGCTTAATGGTAGCGGCAATGGACATAGTGCCATTTGCGCGCCTGCATCTCAGACCGCTGCAATTATGCATGCTAAGTCAGTGGAATGGGGATTACTCAGATTTGTCCCCTCTACTAAATCTGGATCAAGAGACCAGAGATTCTCTTCTCTGGTGGCTATCTCGGGTCCATCTGTCCAAGGGTATGACCTTTCGCAGGCCAGATTGGACGATTGTAACAACAGATGCCAGCCTTCTAGGTTGGGGCGCAGTCTGGAACTCCCTGAAGGCTCAGGGATTGTGGACTCAGGAGGAGAAACTCCTCCCAATAAATATTCTGGAGTTGAGAGCAATATTCAATGCTCTTCTAGCTTGGCCTCAGTTAGCAACTCTGAGGTTCATCAGATTTCAGTCGGACAACATCATGACTGTGGCTTACATCAACCATCAAGGGGGAACCAGGAGTTCCCTAGCGATGTTAGAAGTCTCAAAGATAATTCGCTGGGCAGAGTCTCACTCTTGCCACCTGTCAGCGATCCACATCCCAGGCGTAGAGAACTGGGAGGCGGATTTTTTAAGTCGTCAGACTTTTCATCCGGGGGAGTGGGAACTCCATCCGGAGGTGTTTGCTCAACTGATCCATCGTTGGGGCAAACCAGAACTGGATCTCATGGCGTCTCGACAGAACGCCAAGCTTCCTTGTTACGGATCCAGGTCCAGGGACCCGGGAGCGACGCTGATAGATGCTCTAGCAGCTCCTTGGTTCTTCAACCTGGCTTATGTGTTTCCACCGTTTCCTCTGCTCCCTCGACTGATTGCCAAAATCAAGCAGGAGAGAGCATCGGTGATTCTGATAGCGCCTGCGTGGCCACGCAGGACCTGGTATGCAGACCTAGTGGACATGTCATCCTTTCCACCATGGACTCTGCCTCTGAGGCAGGACCTTCTAAAACAAGGTCCTTTAAATCATCCAAATCTAATTTCTCTGAGACTGACTGCATGGAGATTGAACGCTTGATTTTATCAAGGCGTGGCTTCTCCGAGTCAGTCATTGATACCTTAATACAGGCACGAAAGCCTGTCACCAGGAAAATCTACCATAAGATATGGCGTAAATATCTTTATTGGTGTGAATCCAAGAATTACTCATGGAGTAAGGTTAGGATTCCTAGGATATTGTCCTTTCTCCAAGAGGGTTTGGATAAAGGATTATCAGCTAGTTCTTTAAAAGGACAGATTTCTGCTCTGTCTATTCTTTTGCACAAGCGTCTGGCAGAGGTTCCAGACGTCCAGGCATTTTGTCAGGCTTTGGTTAGAATTAGGCCTGTGTTTAAAACTGTTGCTCCCCCGTGGAGCTTAAACTTGGTTCTTAAAGTTCTTCAAGGAGTTCCGTTTGAACCCCTTCACTCCATTGATATTAAACTTTTATCTTGGAAAGTTCTGTTTTTGATGGCTATTTCCTCGGCTCGAAGAGTCTCTGAGCTATCTGCCTTACAATGTGATTCTCCTTATCTGATTTTTCATGCAGATAAGGTAGTTCTGCGTACCAAACCTGGGTTTTTACCTAAGGTGGTTTCTAACAGGAATATCAATCAAGAGATTGTTGTTCCATCATTGTGTCCTAATCCTTCTTCAAAGAAGGAACGTCTTTTACATAATTTGGACGTAGTCCGTGCCTTGAAGTTTTACTTACAAGCTACTAAAGATTTTCGCCAAACATCTTCCCTGTTTGTCGTTTACTCTGGACAGAGGAGAGGTCAAAAAGCTTCGGCAACCTCTCTTTCCTTTTGGCTTCGGAGCATAATTCGCTTAGCCTATGAGACTGCTGGACAGTAACCCCCTGAAAGGATTACAGCTCATTCTACTAGAGCTGTGGCTTCCACCTGGGCCTTTAAAAATGAGGCCTAAGTTGAACAGATTTGCAAGGCTGCGACTTGGTCTTCGCTTCACACCTTTTCAAAATTTTACAAATTTGATACTTTTGCTTCTTCGGAGGCTGTTTTTGGGAGAAAGGTTCTTCAGGCAGTGGTTCCTTCCGTTTAATCCTGCCTTGTCCCTCGCATCATCCGTGTACTTTAGCTTTGGTATTGGTATCCCACAAGTAATGGATGATCCGTGGACTGGATACACTTAACAAGAGAAAACATAATTTATGCTTACCTGATAAATGTATTTCTCTTGTAGTGTATCCAGTCCACGGACCGCCCTGTCCTTTTAAGGCAGGTCTAAATGTTAATTAAACTACAGTCACCACTGCACCCTATGGTTTCTCCTTTCTCGTCTTGTTTCGGTCGAATGACTGGATATGGCAGTGAGGGGAGGAGCTATATAGCAGCTCTGCTGTGGGTGATCCTCTTGCAACTTCCTGTTGGGAAGGAGAATATCCCACAAGTAATGGATGATCCGTGGACTGGATACACTACAAGAGAAATAAATGTATCAGGTAAGCATAAATTGTTTTTTGTTTTTTGTTTTGTTTTTTTTTAGTTTGATCACATTTGTTCTTTATTACATTGAAGGTAAACTTTGATGAATCCGTGACCTGTTTATAAAATTACTATTAAAAGCAGGGGCACTCATTCATCAAAGTTTACATTTCACAGTTTTTGTAAAAATACTTACCTTTTATTCTGGAAGCCGCTCCAGTTCTTCCCCCACCCGTCGCAAGTCTCTTCATACGTCACCAGTGAAGAATCCCGCTTCCTCCAATCATGGCTTCCTTCCCAGAGCAAACATTGGCTGAGGGGAAGCAGTGATTGGTGGAAGCCGGATTCATTGGTGACATATGAAGAGACTTGCGGGGGAAGCACTGTAGCGGCTTCCAGAATAAAAGGTAAGTATATCTACAAAAACGGTGAAATGTAAACTTTGATGAATGAAAGTGCTCCTGTTTTTAATAAAAAAAAATTAAAAACAGAGCACTAATTCATCAAAGTTTACCTTCACTTTAAAGAAGGATTTGCTTACCTTAGAAATTAAGTTAGTTTCTATTACTGAAGAGGGGTCTACCAGTCATTTAAATTCATATTTTAAACCTGCTAATGATTTTTCTGAGGTTTTTCCAGTGACTGATGCTGTAGCTAGGTTTATTTCTAAAGAATGGTCTAAACCTGGTAATTCATTTATTCCTTCCGCAAGGTTTAGAAGAATGTATCCTCTTCCAGCTTCCAATATTGAGCTTTGGGAAACTGTTCCTAAGGTGGATGGTGCCATTTCTACTTTGACCAGACCTACTACTGTCCCTCTGGAGGATAGCACTTCTTTAAAAGACCCTTTGTATAGGAAACTTGAATCCTTTCAAAAAATGGCATTTCTGCAGGCAGGTTATCTTTTCAGACCAGCTATTGTTGATGTTTCTGCTGCTGCTGCTTCCATTTGGTTGGATAGCTGAAACAGGTTCTCGGGGCTCTTTTGTCTGTCATCAAAGGTCAGAGAATAGCTGTTTTTCCTTGACGATATCTTGGTACTAGCTACATCTTAACATTTAGCAGAATCTCACACCAACAGACTGTTGTTTCTTTGTCAACATGGTTGGAGGATCAATTTGCTAAAGAGTTTAGTTCCTCAGGCAAAGGTTAAGTTTCTGGGGTTCCAGATAGCTTCAGTCCCCATGTATGGAGGTTCTAGATCTCATGATTGCAGCATTGGATGCTATACCATTTGGTCATTTTCAAATGAGACCACTTAGCTTTGTATGCTTCAACAGTGGTGCAGGGATCATACTCTGTTGTCTGTTTTTTTCTGGATTTCAGGAAAAGACAATCTGTCTTGTTGGCTGGATCTCCATCTTATTTTGTGGGGTGCTTCTTTTGCTAGTCCTATTTGATCTGTGATTACTACAGATGCAAGTCTTTCAGTTTGGGGAGCTGTTTAGTGGTCTCTGACAATACAGGGAGTTTGGGTTCCTCGGGAGGCAAGGTTGCCTATAAACATCTTAGAACTTTGTGCAATTTTCAGAGCTCTTCAAGCTTGGCCCCTTCTGAAAGGAGAATCTTTTCTCTGGTTCCACTCAGACATTGTCACAGCCGTAACTTATGTCAACCATCAAGGGGGGACTTGCATTCCATTAGCCGTTATGCAAGTTTTTCAAAGTCTCTCTTGGGCAGAGGCCAATTGCTGTATAATTTCAGCCGTCCACATCCCAGGGGTGTTAAATTGGGAAGCTGATTTTCTCAGTTGTCAGTTTCCTTATCCAGAGGAATGGTTTCTTCATCTGGAAGTGTTCAGTCAGATTGTAGATCTTTGGGTTCTCCCAGAGGTAAACCTAATGGCCTCTCAGTTGAACAACAAACATCCCAGATACTATGCAAGGACAAGGGATCCTCGGGCAGAGTTTGTGGAATCTCTAATAGGCCAGGCTAAAATACCATGGAGCTATGTGTTTCTGCCTCTGGTACTTCTTCCCAGAGTAGTTTCCGAGTTCAGGCAGGAGAATTTGTCGGTGATTCTAAGTGCTCCAGTTTGACGCTGCAGAGGATCTGGTTCAAATGTACCGTTCCCCTCCTTGGCCTGTTCTTCTAAGGCTGGACTTCTTTGTCAAGGTCCATTTTTCCATCAGAATCTGAAATCTCTAAGATTGATTGTATTGCAGACGATTAGTTCTTAGGCCTAGCGG